>NC_041369.1:22479876-22494876 GCF_900634415.1 Cottoperca gobio | reverse complement strand
GTTGTGTAAGTCACCACCAGGTCCAGGTAGTTCTTGGTCAGGTCAAAGTTCACCGTCTGACGGGAAACACAAGCAATAAGAGCAGCAGAGTGTGAGAGGGCGCGCTGGGTGAAGAGATGAAAAGCTCAGTGAGATCCTTCAACACAGCAGCAGGTTGATCGTTGTCGTTGAGGTTGAACGATCAAAAGGCACCTGGTCTCTGGCTGAGCTGATGCGTTAGATTTTAAAGATCGTAAATAATAAAGTGTTGTTATTGTACTTACAATGTCAAAGAAGACCTGGCAGGCGTCGATGGTGTTCAGCAGCTCACACACATGGTCCTGTTGATACACACCTTCATTAGAATCACCACCATACCATCCTTCACAGTAAGCTGTAAAGTGTGTGTGTGTGTGTGTGTGTGTGTGTGTGTGTGTGTGTGTGTGTTTTCCTACCTTGAATTCCATGACATCTACGAAGGTGAAATAGTAGAGCGCCAGGTTCTTCAGAATCTCGGACTTTTCCTTCTGCAGCTGAGCCAGCTGTTGCTGTAAACACGGCAGCGAACACACAGTTACAACAAACTCATGAAATGATCTACATATAGATCCATACACACCACATGAGAGGCATTTATCATTTACTGACTCAATCTTCAAAGTGTTCTTTTATGAACATTTCTTTTAAAACTGGAGTGAAACATATCTGCATATCTGCTATTCTTACCCATCTGTCTGAGGGAAGTTACTCAGTGTCCCTTCAGGGATCAATAGAGCTTATTGCATCTTGTTCAAATTAATTACGCTTTCTCTTCCTTTTGACTAAATTAACAGCAAAAGGATATAAATGAGATACAGGTGCTGAATAATTCAGTGGTAATGGAGCTCTTTTCTTTCATTAATAAGAGACAAGCTACATACAAAAGGGAGATCCCCTATAAAAACACAAATGTATATAAAGTCACATCTGGCTCACTGGAATATTAGCTTTGGAAACAGATTCAGAAAAACACTTGTTTGTGTTGATAGTGCGACGTCCTGGCTGCGTACAGGAGAATATGTAGACACCCAGAAGAAGAGTGTGAAGACAGAAGTGTGTTGGGAAGCACCGAACTAAAAAGAGAAAAGCTCAACTGGAAAAGATTGTCACAATCTTTTAACAAGCTGGAATGTATAAAAGCTAAATCTTAATGTAGTGACAGACTGAAGCAGACCGTGTGTAAAGTTCACGCAGCACCAAAGCTTCAGGTCAGAACTGCAACTTCAACAGTGGGGAAAAGTGAGAAGAGCGTGTGACAGTGTGTGACGCTGCTGCTGCACCAGGGAGGTCAAACCTGCGCTACTCCACCCAAAGTTTTATTCATGCAGAGGGACTTATTCATCTTCACTTAAAATGTGTTCAATCTGTGATGCAATACAAATCTATATTCTTTAACTAAATGTAAGTTAAAGTTCTTCCAGTCTTAACGCCATGTCAAGAGTTTTAAGCACATTTTAAAGTTTATCAGGATAATATTGTGACCTGAATTATTATGAAATGTTCCTTTTGTCCCATGCATAATCATTTTGAAGTTAACCAGCCGGCAGTTAAACTGCCGGCTGGTTAACCAGCCATACAGTTAACCAGCCACACAGTTAACCAGCCAGCCGGCAGTTAACCATCCGGCAGTTAACCAGCCACACAGTTAACCAGCCAGCAGGTAACCAGCCGGCAGTTAACCAGCCAGCCGGCAGTTAACCAGCCAGTCGGCAGTTAACCAGCCAGCCAGCAGTTAACCAGCCAGCAGGTAACCAGCCAGCAGGTAACCATCCAGCAGTTAACCTGCCACACAGTTAACCAGCCAGCAGGTAACCAGCCGACAGTTAACCAGCCAGCCGGCAGTTAACCAGCCAGCCGGCAGTTAACCAGCCAGCAGTTAACCAGCCAGCCAGCAGTTAACCAGCCACAGTTAACCAGCCAGCCAGCAGTTAACCAGCCAGCCAGCAGTTAACCAGCCACAGTTAACCAGCCAGCCAGCAGTTAATCAGCCAGCAGTTAACCAGCCAGCAGTTAACCAGCCAGCAGTTAACCAGCCAGTAGTTAACCAGCCAGCAGTTAACCAGCCAGTAGTTAACCAGCCGGCAGTTAACCAGCCTCACAGTCACTCAGTGGATGAAGAACAGAAAGTAACAGCGCTGCCAGCAGAGGAGGGAAAGCAGAGCAACGCAAAAAACACACTCCGAAAAAGCTTTAAAAAAACAGGTACAACAAACAGTCACATTATTACAGAACTTAAGTACGTGAACTAAATACATGAACTAAATACATGAACTAAATACATGAACTAAATACATGAACTAAATACATGAACTAAATACATGAACTAAATACATGAACTTAGATACAAAACTTACCAAAAAGCACAAGTCCGGAATAAGCCAAGTTTAGCATGCACAACACAAACAAACACAGAAACAAAGCAGAAAACAACGTAAGAGACAGTCTTTGCACAGTTATACTGAATAAAGCAGTTAGCTAGACACACACTATAACACATTCACACACACACACAGCTGTTTGCTAAAGGACAGTTTGACAGACACATAGGCCACAAGCTACGAGCTAAGCTAACAAGTAAAGCTGAAATAAATATTTGATGCACACACACACACACACACACGCAGTTTACTTTGGTACCTGGTTGTGATTGTTTATGACATTTTGCAGAATACACAAATATTCACTTAATTGAATAATAATGAATATTGTGATTGATAATTAAAATCATCATTTGTAGCTTTTGTTATTTATTTATTATATATTTATTACATATCATATTTTGTTAACTGAATTACATTATTTCTGACAAATGTGACACGGCTTTAACGATAACGCTGTACATTCTTACAAGTATTGTGATCTCAAAATAAATGCATTAAAAATACCTATTGATAATTTGCTTCCCTAAAATAATGCATTCCGGGGTAATCTATCTTAAAAACCCAGGTTCAAGCTTTCCAGGTACTCTGAGCATAAAAATAAATCTAGTCTATATTTAAAACTTTGACGTGCGTGCAGTTACACACCTGAAGTACTTAAATCGAATCTTACCGGTGAGCGGACCCGCTTCCATTCTCTTCCCAACATACAAACACACCGCAGACATGCATGCAGGCGTACTTACGTTATTATTCCGTGTCTCCACAGCAGGAAACTTCCTGACAATAAATTTAACTGCAGACTCCAAGTTCTTATCAACAAGATAGGAGGGCTTAGCCTTGGGGTCGCCACATGCCTGGAGAGAGAGGAGAAGAAGAGGTGAGGAGAAACACAACAAAGACATAAGGTAAGAGGTAAACTGCTGCTACTGAAACACCTAGGGTTCATTATAACACTCATGACAGATTGTATTTCTACTAATCTAAAATATATATACACATATATCTATGGTCAGGCATGTTAGATGTGTGGTCATTACCAGGGAAACATGCAGTGCTCACAGTGGGAACTGGTTTATCCCGGCCCAGGATGAGAGAAGGTGGACGAAATATTGACACACTGACATTTAGTGAAGTTTCCGGACCAGAGGCGTAATCAAAACATGAAAACAAAACACACACAAACTTGATTTCAAGTGATGCACGTCAAGATGTTCACTTTGCTGAATGAAGTTTGGACGTCTGTGGTTTTCATGTTTGGATAAACCAGTTTTAAACTGTTGTAAAAGGACTGAGCCTGAACTGATCAGTGGTTCTCAACTGCTGAGCTGTGCAGAGACGTACCGAGCCTACATACTCAAATATTCATTTCAGAATACAAAACAAAATTCTCCTAGGGCTGCAACTAACAAATATTTTCATTATCGATTTAATCTGGAAATTATTTTCTGGATTAATCTAAAAAAATCTAGTAAAGAAAAAGTCTGAAAATAGTTTTAATGTCCAGTTTCTCAAAGTCATATTTTTAAATGTCTAGTTTTGTCAATCCAGAGATATTTATCTTAATATTATATAAAACAGAAAAGCAGCATTTATTTTTTCATTTATGCATATTTTTTTTTTTAATTATCAAAATAGTTGGCGATTATTTTTCTGTTGATCGACTAATCGATTAGTTGCAGCTCTATTTTCTACAAGTTGTAATAATTTCGGCTCATTTCGATCATCCTGAAACGTGCACAACAGAGCGGGTGAGAACCACAGAGTCCCGGTAATGAGAGGGTTCAGTGTCTCTGAGCTGGTTAGTACAACTGCATGACGGGCAGAGTGATGGACGGGTAAAATGAAGAAGGGGTTGAATGAAACGGAAGAGAGGAAAAAAAGGGAGAGAGAAACTTAAGAAAAGGGGGCACATAGAAATAAAATCAAGAGAAAGAGAAGTGGTCCGAGAGAAAGTCTTATTTTAGGCAGCGGTATTTGTATTATGTTACTACACCTGCAGCGCTGCTTTTTCCTTCTTTGTAATATTCTCATCTCATCTAATCCATCTGCCTGACAGCCCTGACTCTGGCAGGAAGCAACAGCACTCATGCATTATGGGTAGTGTAGTAGTGAATGGTGAGGAGGATGTGGTCCATGCATGTGCCATAAACAGAGTGAATGTAACGTTTGTTGGCTGTAAACACAAAGGAGAAATCCTAGAAGAGGTCAGTGCCTTTGACCGTTCTGAGGATTCAGTTCCTCGTGGTTTAATGTTTAAGTTTAGAAAGTGGAAGCGCACGTTTAGAAAAGCCATAGCATGAAGTTACCAAAACGAAATCTACAACACAACACGCTATGCTATAAATGTGTCTACCCGCAGTAACATATCACAGCTAATGAGCCAACACACTTGAAACGGGACACACCACAAACCTGGGTTTCAGTTTGCATGGCGTTGAAACATTTCCAGCATCAGCCAGTACAAAATGAAAGCAAACAGCAACACATGCTAGTTTACACACGCACAGGACGCAACTGGCAACCCGGGGATTAAAACACTTTGAAATGCAGGCTGAAAACTCTACGTTTGTTGACATGTGGCACTTGAGATTTTCACTTTGCTAAATACTTGTATACAATATTTCACAGTAGTCACATTTTGCAATACAACATACTTGGAAACGTTGCTGCTATTTAGGATTTAGTTTCATCAGCCTTTACATTTACAAATGAGCTGACGACTACAGAACCCCACCAGAGCCACTACTGTGGAAGTTGCTGGTACGTAAAACACTGATCAGCATCTGCAAAATGATGCCGGTGTAAAATAAGTTTAATTCACTAGAAAGATTAAGTAAAATAGGCTAACCCGCGAGCACAATCAACTTAACTTAACATGCTAGCTAACGAGCCAAAACCCAGATGAAACTAGTTCACGGACTAAAAGCGCAGAAAGCTGGATCTTAAACACAGCCACTACTGCAGGGTCTCACATCTAAGACACTTGGGAGGGAGGGGGGCACACAGAAAAACATACAACACCAACATGATTTCAATACCAATCAATGACACAGACTGGACCTCGAGTCTCAGCTTGTTTCCTTGCGCCCTCTTCTCACACCTGAGCAGATTTCCAATTTCAACAGCCAACAATGATCAGTCGGAGTCGTCGGGTGTTGATCCAACAGATACAGAAAATCCGGTCACGTGTGTGAGAGGGAGACTGAATTTTAACTTTGTAAAATTAGAAGCAAGGGATCAAGATGTGACCGTTTAATCCATGCAGTTGCAAAAGCACAAGCCTCGTTGTTGGGCTGATGACGACACACCACTAGCCTCTCCCTACACAGCAGACTAGTCTCTACATTGGCCACTACAAAGTAGTTACCCTTTGACTTCCGCCGGGGAACTGCAGAGTGAAAAACACTGTCCGGTTATTACAGAACATTGCTCTGCTGACTAGAAAGGACTGCACAAATGGTTTTTATGTTTTAGCCCAAACTCAAAACTTGTTCTTGCTGCAACATCTCTCCTTCAGACATTAAGGTTGGTCAACAAAGTACAAACTGCACTAATGATTTGTGTAGATATTTGCTTTGTTAATTTGTAATACTTGCTCTAGAAAGGTAGTCTATGTATAAACTTAACTGATTTATTTACTTACTTGTTGGTGCGTTCAAATGATTGCAGGAAGCTCCAACATCCAAGACTTGTGGGTAAGCTACGAGCAGCGACCTTTTATAACGCAGGTCACTGTCGAAATCACGTTCTAATCATCTGGGTTTGAGTTTCTCACAACACAGTTTGTGGATGTGATGCCGTACAGCAGCTCAATCGTGCACGTTAGATATCAGAACTTCCCAAAATGACTTGTTTTTATCACCGTCTGTTCTCAGAACCGCATTACAGGTGACAGTGATGTGACTTTGACAAAGAGGTAAAGGCAAATAACAACACATAGACAAGCATTCAATGTAAACACCTATGCTTTGGATAATGGTTGGCAGCAGTAATGTACAGTAAGTTATACATGAGTAATAAATAATGGGCTAAAACATGCAAAACCTGGTTTCTATAACACTAGCGTCAACTAGAGACCTAGCTACTGTTGTGTAGATGTAGCCACACCATTGCAGCATCAACGAGGTTACTTTCAACAGTAGAGAACAGAATCGGCTGTAGTCGTTGGCATCACAGTACAAAAGCATGAAGATTTATTAATCATTTTTGGCGTGGCATTGCCCATTAGTGCTGCTGGTGGCTAGTGTAATAAACTGGCCGGCTTGGTTTTGGGTGGGGGCTGATGGAAGGATGGATGGGAGGAGGGGCACAGTGAGTGAAGGGACCGGACACGGGAATAAGCTGAGGATCAGTCGTGGTCAGGGAGGAGTAAGGGAGCTGTTGCCTGGATACCAGAACAGACCTCGGTCTCGCCTCCACCATCGCGCCTCCACTCCGGGTAGCAGTTAACAGCTGAGCGTCTCAAAAGGGCCCCCACATTGCAACATATGGCAGGAGACCCCGGGCCAGCGAAAACCCACATCTGACAGCTAATTACAGCTAATTACAGCTACTAATTACTGGATGAAATATTCCAAAACAAGGAAACCCCATGGCACATTTTCAGTGATCCGTCAGAGTCTCCGTAAAACAAGCAAAACAAACTCGTCGTCGCTGAGATCAATTAGTTTTTTTGTCTGTCATTCCTCAGCGTGAGCTTTCTGTTTTTCACGAGGAGGGATTAACAAAAAAAGAGCTCCAAAGGATGGATGGTTTCACGTGATCCGTGAGATCCACTAGAGAAGCTCTCGACTTGTGAAGAGCTGACTGCCTGCACCGCCTGCTGTAAGAGGGAAGCTTCACTCATCCTTCTGCAGTGGTCAGCGTTAATGTAAATAAATACTTTTAGGATCAAACCGGCATTTAAAAAAAGAGCTTGTTGGCATGATGCAAATCTAAGAGCTTAACCGACTGGTGGAATGTACATTTAATTACAGGCACTCAAACAAAATGTTTACTTCACTACTTTATATTTCTACTCCACTACATTTTAAATATTGTAGTTTTTACTGCACTTTATTTGACAGCTTTGCAGATTTAGGTTATTAATATAAAATCGATTAATTATTATACATCATTATAGGTGCAGTATATACAATAATTAAAATGTACTCCACCTTTAACTTCACATTAAAGTGATGAACACATTAATAACTATAAATCAATATTATATATATCATTTAAATATTTTACTTTACTTGCAACAGATGTTTTACTTAAACATCTGAATACTTCTTTCACCACGGCTCCCACATCAGTTAATTTATAATACAATATATAATTTATACAATCAGAAATTAATATTAGCGGTTACACTATGATAAGTTGGTCGCTACTAATAACCCGTAGAGAATACCAGATAAACGATTGTTCACCTACATATGTATTAATGCATAAGATTTCTATGGTTCATTAAAATATATATACATTTTAAATAAATATGCTCCATATGTCTGATCATGAAATCCAACATGGAGCCATCACTACCAAGTCTCGGGGCGCTGCAGCCATGTTTCCTACAACACACGCACGTATCTCGTCAGCGCGGATCAAATCGGCACATTTAAATTCCATATTCATGAGTGAAGACTAAATTGTTACACGTGTCAAATTGTTTTTGCAGAATAGTAAATTGGCCAGCTTATGTATCTGCACGACAAGAAAGAAGCTTTTTGCCAGTTAAAGCAGGGGGAACAACGTGCATGTGAAGGCTGCATCATAAGCACATTTCATCGAGGGTAAAACTGACAGTGAATGGAGCTCAGCCTTACAGATTCAAACATGAAGAGGAGGGAGGCACAAAGGAGAGGACCGACAGATCAGTACAGGTAGCCAGGTAGCAGGAGCAGGAGGAGGAGGAAGAGGAAGGGAAGGAGGAAGAGGAGGGAGTTGAGGAAGGGTGAAGGGGGTGGGGTTTCATCAGTGGAAGGTGATAAACTTTGCAAACCTTCCAAACTTGTCCTTGCTGCATAGGAGAGGGGGGAAGCATTGGAACGGAGAGAAGAAGAGAAGAAATCAAAACAAAGAGCCCACCTAGACAAACTGCTGGTCTACACACTCGCTCACAAACACACACACACACATATTCATACACACACACGCACACAAACACATGCATGTCTTAAAACAGCTGCTCTCATACAGGTGTTTTCTGCATGTCTGAGAGTTCAGTTAAGGATAGCCGTTCTGTTTCAACACAACACATATAAAAACAACACATGCTGCGCAGACATGTGATCATATTAACACTTTTTTTTTAACGCACGCTGTCTTCAAAGTAACACAAAGTGTAGTAGCCCTACCTACGCACTCATTGAAATTAACACATCCATTTTAAGAGTGTGTGGAAGGGCTGAAATAATATGGCTGACACTCCGGGCTGGCTGTCAGCGGCCTTGTCTTATACAGAACGGTGTGAAGACAAAGTTTGGCCCCTGCAGTTTTCCCCGACTGCAATATTTGCTCCACATTTCTGCTCTACGGCTGTTGCTTAGTAACTGACAATGCAGCGTTCCCTGATTGCTGAAGCACGGGCGCTTCGATGCTGGTGATGCGTGTTTAAATGTATCATGTCATAGTTATATGGATATGTAGCAACGTGAGTCTCTTATTTCCACAGTATGGTGCTGTACTGTGATGGCACTTTTAGAGGGATTCGGTTGAAACTGTGGTCAGCTGGTGGTGAACGAGGACTTCACAACACGTGGCTTAATCATAGTGGGTCAAGAAAAAAGCCCCTGGCTGCAGTCGAATAGTCAAAAAAATGGCATGTCTTTTCATAACCACTTTTCCTTGACCTCAGTGGAAAACGTCATGAGGTCAAGGAAAAGACAACCGCGGTGCGAAGAGAATCCCACTGCACGTACACGAGACTACGTGATTACACAGCGGATGTTATGGATTTATAATATCATTTATAAACAGTGGTACACAGTTTGTCAACACAGAGCAGAATCTCCTGCTCAGAATGCATTTGGTCACAAAAGAAAAGGTAATCCAGATGTTACACATTTAAAAAAACAAACAAACAAACAAACAAACAAACACTATTGGCTTATATTATATTGCTATCAGCTTTGTTATACTTTATATCAGTATCTACCTCAAACATCCAGTATCGGTTGCGTTAAAGTCCATCAACTGGATATCTCTTAACTGGAAATGATTATTCCTCATTATATGGCAGGTATCAGATCTGTACCATGTGTTTAGGTATAGAACGGGTATCCGGGGACACAATGTGTATTCTTATCATGTCGTCACACAGTTTACGGTTGGGCAGTAAATCTTGGCATCAAAACCACCGCCCCTATAAGATCCCTGAGTGATTACAACACAATCATTTTAAACTGCTGTTTAGAGTGACCTGTTTTAAGCAGATGGTGATCAGGTTGTTACCAGCTTAACTTCACTGAGTCTAATGAAGGGTTAACTTCACAGGCATGATTAACTACACATTGTTGATTGGTCCGTTTTCTTATCTGTTGAGTTTCTTCTTGGGAAGTAGAAGAAAAAGAGGAACAAGAACAGTTAAGGAAAACAGACAGCGAGACAAAATGTTTGAGTTATTACCCTCCAGTCATTATATTTTACCCACATAAATTCTTCCTAAACGTATTTGGCAAATTTGGCACAATAAAATGACTCACTTCATCTTTTTCTGCAACGTATTCAATGTTGACTTTTGTAGTAATTAACTGGCTCTGCTTTAAACCAACTGACTCATTGTGTCTTTACCATCGTATGCATCACACAACAGACATGGCTCTGTATTTATTATGTGTATGTGTTTATGCACAGTCACACTGCATGTGAAAAAGGGAATGCATCGGCAAACACTTCTGCCACAGCACACATTAAGAAGTCTGCTACCAGCTAAACCACAGATGAGCAGTAATGCCAGGGAGGGCGAGCGTCCGCAGGTTTTCATCCAAAACTAAACGCTACAGCAGGTGATTTCACTGAAAGCTCATTCAACTCAGAAGGAGGGACGAAGCACCTGGTGAGGTTTAGTCTTTCAAAGAAAACCTGCATACCCTCAGCCCTCGATGTCATAACGGCACATACGTGACCCAGGTCATTCCAACTGAGATTTGTCTCTTCAAATCAAAAAGAATAAATACAAATATTAAATGTGCCAGCAGTCTCATAAAACTCGGTTTGTTTTGTACTTCCCATTCAGACCATGAGACTTGTATGGAGGTCTTGGGCAATTTGCCCTTAAAATGCCATTGAAATTACAAATGAGGGGTAAAAATGACCCCAGTAATCAGGGGTGCCCTTCATTAAATGTCAACCTGTAATTCTTTTCCCCTGGACGTTATTATTCATGTGTGACTGCAGCTACTGTCCCCTCAGAGCCACCACAGATATCACCAGGCTACACCTTCCAGTGGATTCTGGGCAACAATAAAAAAGAGATTGTGTTGATAAGAAAACAGATGCTGTAAGTGAGGAGGGAGAAGTAGTAGAAGATATTGGCACCACACAGCCAGTAGAAGAAGAAAATCCTGATCTCACACAAACCACTGCATCATCAAAAAACTAAATTATCCATATTGTGAAAAAGAACTTGGAGACTGAACTGGTTGGACATAGAAAAGGAAATAAATCTGTTATATAAACTAACTGGTATTTTACTAATACACAATGCAAATATAATTATTATAACCCAGATAAAAATGTATTTAAGGTTTTAAAATGCTCCTAAAAACTGTGTCAGAGGACAGTTTATTTTACTAAATGGTACTTTTGAAATAATTTTAAACTGACTTCATAAACAAGCTCCAGTCAACAAAACATTTTAAAGCTTTACAAGGGTGGTTTCTGTTGCAGGGATTTTAAACCAAACTGCATTATAATCATTTAAGTGTTCACATCGCTGCGTCCATCCTGTGCATACATCTGATGTTACAGTAGATCGCACTGCTGGTATTAAGAGAACATCCAGTTTAGATGCTTGAAATATTTCACTGTGTAACTTTACTCCCAACACACGGAGACTTTGTCGTTTTTATTTTTACTGTCCTGATTTAAAAACGTATATTTTTACACTAGCTTAGGAGACTATGGGGGTTACCTGAGTGTAAGCAAGGCTAAGGAAGATAAATACCCTGTAAGTGATGTGTGCAAGACAAAATATGATGTTAGAAGGTCCACTGGCTGAAAGATAAGAGCAGCAAACTAAAACTTTAATGCCACTCAGCCGATATTAAATAATGTGACCGTTTTAGAAGATTTAGGGAACAGATTTGAAGGTTTTCTGCAGCTGGTGGATGGTGTGTTATGAGTGAATATGCTTAAAATGGAAAAGAACATTGCTGTGATCTTAGATGACAATATTACTGTTAGTGAGCATGAATTATTACTCTCTCCCAAAGATAGAAACAAGACACCCGAGTCTGTCGTCTGTTTTCATTAAGAAACATATTACGCTCCTCTGCTGATAATAAATTAGAGACAACGTTGTGAGGACTTCAGCAGGGAATGTCTGTGGGAATTTCAGAAGTAAAAAGATTAAAGTGGTCTCCAAATTGCTATTGAGGGTTCCAGAATGAGCCCACTGACTGCGACACAGAGTGCTATCCCGGTTCTTTTATTTCTAGCTTTGGGATGCAGTTGTTATTGGATGCTGGAGAGTTTTCTAATATCACAAGGTAAAAGAAAGCATTAAAAAAAAACACATGAAACGACATTTCAGGATGTATTTATATTCAGAAGCCTAATGGTGAGGCAGATCAGGATAGATATGAAGATGATGGGACAGACAGAAAGTAAAAGGAAGGAGGAAGGGAGGAAAGGAAGGGCGTAATAAGAAGAGTAATCGGCAGCTAAATCTCAAAAGGGATTGTGTCTGACTGCTCATACTGCTTTATCATTTACAGAGAGTAAAAATAAATGTGTTCAAATGAAAAGTTAAAATGTTTTCTGCCGATTACAAAGTATCTCACATTTTAGTTTTGTCTAATGAGAATAGAGCACCAGCATAATTCTTGGGAATTTAGAAATAACTGCAGACCAGTAGAAGAAATGGCAATAAATAGGAAACAGTATGGGCTTTCAGACAGTTTAACTTCTACTCTGTACTTAAACTTTTTTAGGATATGACTGACCTCTTTCTCTCTCTCGCTGTCTTTTTTTATTCATCATACATACCCAGGCACAAAGGCTCGTCCCACACAAACAGACCCACTACTCTGTTCCTCCCACACACAAACCATTGGTGTAATACTTGAACAACACAGTTAGGACTCTGTAACATTAATGCATGTGTTATAAATGATATTACTGTGTCTATTGCACTGTTAATAATGTATGCTGAAGCAGCAGATGTCATGTCAGTGACCCTGAGAGGGGCTTAAAAGATAAAATGCTATACATTTGGTATACATCTGGGTTTTTAATCTATATCTGTATGTAATACACATACTTATTTGTGTTATTATTATTTGTTTACTGTTGGTCAGATAAATTGGGCAGTACTTTGATGTTGTGATTAGTGTTTGTTGACATTTTTTGACCAGCTACTATAACGATTAATCGAATAAACCGATAATAAAGCAGCCTTTGCTCATTAATTTCGCTTCATATTCTTACAATTTATTTAGCAAGCTAAACGAAGCTAGCAGCCAGCTTGGGTGTAAAAGAAAAATGAAAATAAACAGAAGTGGCTGGTTTTACCTAATAGCTGCTAGCATCAGACTGCAGCTGTGTTTTGGTGCGCTCGTGTTTTGGCTGTTGGTGGAGCAGAGACGACGCCCGTTTGCTAGCTTAGCGGTTGTTAGCTTAGCCGAGCAACCGCCGCCATTATCAGCCGACGTTAGCTAGCTTTAAACGCTACTGCAGGCCTGAAGGTTTGCCGATATTAAATCATGGAGCTTAAATTGACACGTTCAGATGTGGTTTAATTGACAGACAGTTACTATACTGTTCATAATAAGTCTATATTTGTGTTTTATACAACTGAAAATGAGTTTACATCGTAAAACAAATGGGCCACTTTACCGCAAGCTAATGCGACAGCTTGTGGCTAGCAGCGTCCAGGGATGCTAAGGGGACACATTTAGATTAACGTAAGTGTATATTGACCCGTTTATGACTTTATTAACAGTGGCGAATATATACAAATATATAAAATATTAGGGGGCACTGTATCTAGCTACCGTTAACGATAGAGTAACAGTCAGGGCTAGCTAATCAAGCATTCAACGTTAATATTGACAGTCGTTTGCGGGTGCAAATAATGTCCATATAATGAATCTGTTAACGGCCCTATGTGGTTTATGAGGATATAACTGTGTGTGTGTGCGAACCTTTTTGATATTGTAAACACGGGTCAACATCCCGATGCCTCTGTCGTTGAGGATGGTGAGCTTTTCTGCCAGCTTCTGCTGGCTGGGCTGGATCACTCCCCGAGACATCTTTGCGGTTTCGGTTAAACCTTCCGATTCAATCCAGGAAAAATACCACAAATCTCCGCAGCCTCTGGTTCGTAAAAAAGGAAGAAAGAAAGAAGCTGTGATTTATGCCGTTATTAGATTTCGCCCATGTTCAGATATTCGGGGACAGCAGCTTCCTGTACTCCACCCCACCGTCTCCCTGTTTTTTTTTTCGGTCGCAGGGATGATGAGGAGTTGTCCTGGTTTTCACAACGAGGTGCTGCGTTCATGGGATCCTCGTTAATAGTAAACCTCACAGCCTGATGCACCCAAATTGATCACGACACGATCGATATTCCAATTTTAACTGATTTTAACACGTATTTGCTAAAATATTATACTTGGTATGATAAAGAAAAATGTCATAACATGTGTTCTGGTGGGATGGCAAACTGTGGCACACTTTTAAATCGCCTGCAGTGAATTTTATTTTAATAAACAAGAATATTGCTATCATATTGCACTCTTTGTACATTGCACTTAATTTAAACACTAGATATCGACTACATTTAGTGAAATTATCTCTGTCTTAACCTATTGCCACAGAAACCTATATTTGACCATTAATATTACATCGTAATATTACATTTACAGATTCACATTTGCATCGTAACTTTTAAGTGGGCGCTTAGGCCATGAACAGAAACTACTGCAGATTTACATACAACATTATAATATTTCAAGTATGTAAATGAACTGTGTTAGAGTTTATAATCATTTACTTCATTTTAATTTAATTTAAGAGCAGCATATTTTTATTAATTTATGGAAAACTTACAAATACCTCTGTGTTTTTTCTGGGAGGGATGCTTTACGGTGAAAGTGCAAATTTAGTTTGTTCTCTTTCCCCCAGTCTGTTTTCATGCTTTGTTTCAACATTAATTATATCATAGATAAATGTGTTAATACATTAATAAATGATCAGCCACACCCTGAGCACAGTTCCTACCTGAGCTCGTAGTTAACGACTTTACGGTGAACACCTGAACTCATCACATTGTTGACGCAGCTTCCGACTCAGCTGTCAGTGTTGAAGCCTTCATTGCTGCTCCACTAGCTTTGTTTCTCACACGCTTTGACCCTGTTTTAAATGCTGTAGCTGTAATAATGTTTTATGTGGGCTG
>NC_041369.1:22449876-22474876 GCF_900634415.1 Cottoperca gobio | reverse complement strand
TTAAAACAATAAAAGAAAGTAAAATAGTAAATCCTCACATTTTAGAAGCTGGATTTGTTTAATCGCCATCACAATGTATAATTCTTTGAGTGAGTTGAAAGAGAGTATCAGAAGAAAGCTGCACTTTATTCTTATCTTTGTGCCTTTTGTGTTCAATTAAATGTTCAATTTGTTCTTTTTTTGTTATATTCAAAAAGCAATTTGTTGTATTTGAGCAGTAAACTGAATGAGTGCTCTTTAATATCCGTATTCATCGCAAATATCTTGCAATATTCAACAACAACATATTTTCCTCATATCGTGCAGCTGTACGAATAAGATTAATACATGTTTACAGTTTTAACAAAAGCAGCACCGTCACCCTGATGGTGCTTGTACGGCTGATTTAAATGCTACATTTAGTCTCTCGTGTAAAAAATAAACCGGGGAGATGCCGATAAATATTCATGTGAACAAGGGGGGAAAGCAGCATTTGATCATTTCATAACCGAGCAATGATTGTCAGCCTGCGGGGAGCGCTTTATTCAGGGGAAAGATGCATTTTGTTTAGCAGGAGCGTAACCTCTGGTCTTCTTATCAAGTTGTTTCTGCCTTTCAGCCTCTCAGGATGCAGCCCACGACATTGACACCCTGCAGAGATGTAAGGTCAGTACAGAGGGATCAATACAGCGGGCATGCACTTGCCTTGTTGTGAGTGCATGTGCAGTGACATGAGATTAGACCGTGTAGGTGTGCTGTCCTGCAGGTCGGCAACGAGCAGCCAATAGCCGGAGGAGCTTGGCGGCTCGTGCAGTGACACTTTAGCTCAGTAGAGGGAGTAAATGATTACAGTAAGTCTAAAGAAATGTGACTGCTCCTCTCTGCAGCGGCTGCTCCCGGGCATGAGCATATTGCTGCCTGTGCAGTCTCACGATGATGAATTGGAGAGATTACAAATACCTTCACTACCTGTTTCAGGGATGAAACCTTTACTGCCTAATATCAAACGCAACCAGGGTTTAGAAGAGAGCGCTTACAGCTCTTACCAGTGGAACCTTAAATAAGCATTCACTGGTATCAATGACAGGACTTTAACAGCATCAGGTGCACTTTGTGGGGAAATCAAATCTCTATTCAAGACAGGCAACATGCAGAAGTGTACACCAGAACTGCACCATCTATAATAAACCTTATCTATCTTCCTGTTTTTATTTTATTATTGTCTGCAACTATCGATTACTTATTTTTTTACCATGTACCGGTTTATTTAAAACGGGGACGATGCATGTGTTGTGTTGCACAATGCTCTGTTGTCCCTGGATACATGTAAACATATGATAATAAGTACAGCGCACCTATATGTCAGGCTCTAATGGAAACATGACTGTGTCTTTCTAACAACATTACTTTAAAACTGAAGCTACAACTCTCTTATACTCGTAGGGATAACGTTCCACAAGACGATTCTTTTCTAGATTAATCGTTTAAATGTTATAAAATAGTGAATAAATGTCCATCCCAGTTTCTCAAAGTCCAACATGATGTCTTTAAATGTTTGAAAGACATTCACTTCCTGTGATATAAAACAGAGAACAGCAGGGCTGGAAACTTTCTGCCATGTTTGCATGAAAGAAAAGATTAAAGTTGACGTTTATTTCGTGCTCTAATATTTTCCAGGTTTCTGAATCGGTCTTTGACTCGAGTCACCTGTCACACGTTTAGACGTGGATTAAAAGAGCAACAATGGTGCAGCGTCTGGATCACTGAAGTCAGATATTCACTTTCATTTCAGCAGATGGACCCAAACTGCATCATCAGTCATTACATGTTTGCTTAACCGACTAATTTCTAAACAGCTGGATTTGAGAACGAGCGAACATGAGAAACATGTGACGGTGCTTTATTCTGTTTTATTCTGTTTTTACCACGGACAGAAAATACAGTCGTTTGTTGTTCCCGTCAAACTACTTGCATATAAATGAATAAATAATCACGTAAGCAGGATATAAGTGTGTATGTAAACACACACACTTAGTGATGAAATATGCACCATCCTGTGTTGTTACTGAGGAGAAAGGACGTCTTTATTTTAAACATTTAAACACTAAAACCAACCGTGTTAGTCCTTCTGTCGGTTCTTTCTCCCTTCCCCGCCTCCTGAACACTATATATATATATATATATATATATATATATGTATATATGTATATGTATAGGGCTCAGTAATAATAACAAAGATGGACAGTGTAGTTCTTAACAAAAGCTACTCAAACGTTATTAATGGTGCATTTGTTGGGGACTATTTTCTGCTGCGGATTAATACACATTTGGTGCATTACGACGGTGTAAAACAAACTACAGTGTGTGTTCACGGTGATGAAGATGTCGCCCAACTCATGTTTGTATAGTTTTCGTGCAACAATGGAGCACAGGAAGAAGATATGTGAGACTTTAAACACATAATACTTCGTAGTAAATACTTAGTATTTAAAAAAATAAAGAATAAAGCAGACTTTAACTTGGATATAAGATGCCAGACGCAGATGTTGAGGAGAGGATTTAGCCCTCTGGGGTAAGCTACATTTAAGTGAGAGTAGACAGATCCTGCAAAATGAATTGGAGCCATCTGTCTTCGTTCCCCTCTCCCTCTTCCCTCTTCATCTTCGTCAACCCGCGTCTTGCTCTGTCTTCTCTGCCCTCTCGCTCCGTCACATCAGTGTCACGTCATCAATATGGCTGAAGACAGAATATCCGTCTCTTTCTCTGCTGCCAGAACAGCCTTTTAAACAAGTCAATGCTCAGGGGTCATTTGCTCAAGGAGTGTCATGTCTCTTCTTTCCCCCCGTCAGGTGTCTCATGTGCTGAATGTGGCCTATGGAGTCACCGACCTGTTCCCAGATCAGCTGGTTTACAAGACGCTGCAGATCCTCGACCTCCCAGACACTGACATCACTTCGTATCTCGGGGAATGCAGCTCCTTCGTAGATCAGGCACGAGAACAGGTATACACACATTAATGCTAAATATGCATTTACAAGGAGAGTCTCGGTTTACTTTTCTAAAGGAGGATTTGACATAATTCAGCACATAACCCCCGAAAACTATGAATTATGAAACATGAAAGATAATGAAAGACTGCTGAGACAATCCCAACGTTTAATTGCTTTTAAATTGCATTTTTCTTCTTTGTTTGTTTGATTGGATATAGTTATTTATTCTTCTTTTATTGCTGTTTGATTTTAGTTATGAGTTCTTCCTCGCTGTGTTTTCAGAGGTTTCAAATGAAAAAATCAATCAATCAATTAACTCCCTTCAATAAAGTGAAGCATATTTATACTCAAAAAGTGAAACCCCCGTTATATATATATATATATATATATTATATATATATATATATATATATATAATATATATGTACATATATATATATTATATATTATATATATATATAAAATATATATATACATATATATTATATGTTTTATATATATATCTATATATATATATATATATATATATATATATATATTATTATATATAGTATATATATATATATATATCTATATAATATATATTATATATATATATATATCTCTCTCTCTAATATAATATATATATATGCATATATATTATGTGTTTTATATATATATCTCTATATATATATATATAGATATATATACAACACACACACACACCATATATATATATATATATATATGTGTGTGTGTGTGTATATATATATATATATATAATATATGTGTGGTTGTGTGTATATATATATATATATATATCTATGGTATATATATATATATAGATATATATATCTATATATATATACATATATATATCTATATATATATATATATATACATATATTATACATATATATATATATATATGTCTATAATATATATATATATACATATATATCTATATATGTGTATATATATGTCTATATATATATATATCTATATATGTATAAAGTACAAGTACCGTAAACTTCTACTTTAGTAAACGAGTCTTCTTTCTATCACAGACATTTGCAGATAATTAAAGAAATGCATGAAATCTCTTTAAACATTTCTGCATCCTCGTTCTCTCAGGAGCCTCATGCAGCCTAAACATGTCGTCTTTTATATCCGCCAGCTGATTTAACATGTCAGTGTGCACGCGCAGCTGTTCTGCTCCCTCCCTGCGATGCATTTACATACATCTGCAGGAGTCGGTTATCTGTAACGCGGCATAAAGGCGAGGTGTGTGGTCAGAATACCTATTAAAACAGCACGCTGGGGTCATTTCATGTAGAGAGTTAATGTTTTCTTATTCTTAGTTTTCCCCCAGTCCTTTCATCTGCTGTATGTAATACGTTTAGAGGGATTCTTTCCTGGCACAGCAGTGCTTCTTGTGTGTGTGTGTGTGTGTGTGTGTGTGTGTGTGTGTGTGTGTGTGTGTGTGTGTGTGTGTGTGTGTGTGTGTGTGTGTGTCAGGAGATTGACCGTAAGCAGAACACAATGTGATGTGAGCACTGATATGAAAACACTCAACTCGAGCGCAATGAAATAACAGCAAAACAAGAAACTCTGACAAAACCAAATTAAGTCCCCGTGTTCGCTGTGATGGATTATCCTGCTCAGGCAACTTTCAGTCTGCAGAAGTTTTCTGTTCTTCTGTTTCTAAATAAAGGAAACAAGAGCTAATATGCGGCTGTAGTGACTGCAGACGCCTTCAAAAGATCATATAAGAAGCAGCAGAGAAACCTTTTTGATTGACGGAGACTTATTGAAGGCTGATGTCCTCCTCCCGTCTTGGTGCAGCGTCTCCGTATGTTCTGAAGGTGCTTCACTTGATTGTATTTCACCCGGAGGAACTGAAAGCACAGATAAAATGTCAATTACAGCAACCAATGCTCTGCACATGTGTGTGGCCAGAGCTAATTTAAATCTCCCGTCCCTCGCTGGTTATTAATTGACATGTACAATAAAAAATGTGCTTTCAGATTCTGTTGTGCAGCATATCGAGCCAGAAAAGAGACTTTATTTGGAGATGTGAGGCTGAATAAAAGAGACTAATTGTCAATATGCTGAGCTTCAGTTCTGAGCCGTGGGCCTGCACGCATTGTCTAAAGATGTGGCTGGAATTTTAAAGAAATCATTTCCAGCCGGGCTCTCCAGGCAGCACAATAATCAACATTAATACTAATCATATGGCACATTTTGACACACGCGCAGATTTATTCCGTCCCGACTTGCTCCACCTGCTCCGTGTAACGCTGAAGTGTTGGAAATTCAGAAATTAAGAGATTTCCACGAGGAAAAATGAGAAAAGAAAATTCTATCTCATGTCATGTGAGCACGGGGAACATTACACTCTTTTATTAATACCAGAAACAATCATTTACGGTTATATTGTTTTGATGTTTTGAGACGTCAGCCTCTGCAACAACCCCGACGCAGGATGTTGTTTTTAAATGTCACTTTTGAATGTTTGCGTGCAGCAAATGAAAGTATTGTGTGTGGCAGCAGAACTCACAGAGACGGGGGTCTCTAACCCTCAGCAGGTGAAACCGGGACACGTGGAACAATATGTCCTCACGTGACCACATGGACACGTTGTTTTTAAAGGTGTGATATGTAACATTTCAACGATGAGTAAGACGTACGTCACATGCTCATGGTCCGTTTCATTTGGTCGGCGTTGTATCTCCTTTGAGCAGCGTCAGTGTTTCAAACCTCACTTTTTAAACGTTGGTCGTTTCTTATTATATATTTTAACCGAATGAAAGATTTTAGTCCTCGAACGTCTGGATCTGAAGTCATCAGAGACTTCGGGTCCATTTGAACAATGAGTGTTAAAGACTACAACTCCCATGACTCCACGCTGCGTCACAACCCTTTGTGGCAGAACAGAAAAAGACATTTTGTACGTTTTAATACGAGATCTTTCTAATATTTTCTGTCCACAGCACGGCGTGGTGCTGGTCCACTGTAACGCGGGCGTTTCACGCTCTTCCTCCATCGTCATTGGCTACCTGATGTTGAGGGAGGGGCTCCCGTTTGATGATGCGTACAGCCAGGTGAAGCTGGCGAGGCCCTCCATCCGCCCAAACCCCGGCTTCTACCAGCAACTACAGACATACAAACCTTAAAGCTGCATTAAATGTTTATTTAAACGCTGAAACAAGCTGCAAACACGACACATTCGTCACATGTCATCACCTTTTAGGTTGCCTCTTGTCACATCCAAGCTCAATAATCTCTCCTTCTCGCTCTGTTTTGGTCTCCACCAACTCCTGAGGGAAATATCTGCTTCTTTAGCTGCAAGATGTTCACCAGCTACCAGCTGCTTGTTCTGTCTGCTGTGTAGGTGCTGACCAGGCAGCGCACTGGGGGGGCTTTGAGAGGTTTTCCAATGAAAGCAGCTGCCTGTTAGAGGAAACCAAAACGGTAAAGTTGTGGGCCGTAAAACCAAAACAATGAGCTGAAAGACGCTTAAAGAGGAACTACAGATCTTGAAGGAAAGCCTTAAAAAACTACAATACCCAGAATCAGTGTTGTGCCAAAAGCTGTAGAGTCGTTTTTAATGTTATGTTTTCTTATCAAAGATTTAAAAAGGAAAGTCACTTGGGGATCATTTCATTGCAGCAGGAAGATATTTACATTTTATTATGTTTAATGTTTGTTTTCTGCATAAATATAATAGAAATAATGTATTCAGTAAAAAAAGGTCAAACTTGGTCGTGTGCCGTGTGTGTGTTACAGCTGTTGGCCATTATGCATGTGTTGAGTGTGTCTTGTCTAAAAATAGCGTTGGTGATGTAAATGTTTGTTTTTCACGCCACAGTAGAAGGAGAAATGATTTCCAGGATGATTTGTTCACTTTGGAAGCTCTTGTTTTCTTTGCAGTATAGATTGTTTCTAATTAAAGACGTTCCACTTTTTTCCTGAGGATTTCTTTCTCGACTACACGAGCAGATACACCATCAATTATCATAATTACCCTCGCTGCTGCATTGTCTCTATCAATTTCACAACTTTGCAAAGTTGATGTGCTAACCTCGCTCCCTTGAAATAATTAGCTTGTAATTAGCTTGTTAGATAACGAGGGAGAATGCAGTTGGCTCACATGCTAATCAACAAATACCGCTGGGATGAGCTCCTCACGCTGCAAACTCACAGCACACAAAGGTATCATCTCTTAATCCTCACTGGTTAAATGGAAATAGTGTAAAGGACAGATGTGTGTGTGTGTGTGTTATGTCAGCTGAGAGCACTTGCTGATCATTATTGTACTCATTAATGTCCTGAGTGTTGGAGATAACAGTCCGATCCATAGAGGACGAGATGTTCTGCACACTTAGCTGCGGCACAAACTTGCCCTACATACGTTCGTCAACGCTTTTCGATTTGTAAGACAGAAGATCTGATGACGCCTGCTCTGGGCTTGTAATCTGCAATGTTACAGCGCAATAAACTAAGCACCAAGTTTACTGCCCCAAACCACAAATCATAATTTAACTGCAGTTATGAATATTAATAGTGACGTGTGATTACTTCACCAGCTGCTTCCAGTTATCTGGTTTTAAATCGGCAGGTTTCTGGAGGAACCTTCGAATTAAAGAGTCGGAGCTCAGCTGGTCAGTCCGGCCCCCTCTTTGGTCTCGACTGACATATGGATCTGAATTAGGTACAGATATCCTGAGGCCCCGATGATCGTAGTAATCCTCGGACTTTTCCTCGAGCATGAGGTTCGTGGTTTTGAGTGAACCTTTTCAAAACATTTACTCAATAGCGTGCAAGTGCCTCTAGCTCACGGTGCAGCTGAACCAGGGGGAAGGAAGTTGTGGGAGGTGAAACGTTGCATGTTTTGCATAAATTCCTGATAATATACAACAGAAAAGTTACTTTTTATACTTGGTGCTGGAACAGTATGCTATGATGATTAGTATGTACTATGTAGAAGATTACTAAACACTTTTTAGCTACCACACAGATTATTGTTGCATACTGATGCAAAACTCTTCAAAAGAGACATTTGTGCTGGATTTCTGCTCATTAAAGATCGTGTTTGTCCCCTTTTTGAAAATGCAGCTTTGCAGTTTGTGTCAGTTGCACGCTGCCTTTGCTCAGGGGAAGCTGAGGGGGGGAGGCTGGTTCTGTGCCAGAGACTTGAAGGAGGAGATACTTTCTGCCAAATTGGTTGCAATTCCTACTAGTCCTATAAAGGTCATAGATTATTTAACACGCTTTTAGAGCCACGGACTGATTGCAAAGAGCGGGCCTCTGTCACGGTTAATAACTAAATATTTGGGGCCGACGGCTTTGTTTTCCCCAATAAATGCACACTGCTGGCCAATAAATACACATCTCTGCTTGTTAGACTCTTAAGTTGGAAAACAGTCAAGTAAAATATTGAACCGGTGTGTGACACAGAGCCAATATGCAGTGTGTGACAGCACTCCAGTGCAGGGAGTTTGGCCTTTTCTTTGGTGTTGTTCAATAGCGTATCACTGAAGAGTATCTGCTATGAAGCCAACTGAGTTCCCCCTGACATTTTTGTGACATTTCACCGTCTGGATGTGACGGCCCACAGTATGGCACAAGCTCTCCCATCTGCAGGGTCTCATGGGGGCCAACCAGCATCTCAGTCTGTGCAGGCCTCAGTATGAGAATATTAAGAGGCAGCGAGAGGTAGGTTACATGCAGGAAGTTGAATAATTTCCCCTACAGCAGTGTACAGTGTTATCTGGCCTGTTCGCTTTCATTAGATTTGATGAAATGCAGAATGGAACAATGGAAAATCTTTTTTTAAACATCCCACGCAGCAAACAAAAGCAAATGCAGCCATGAAGTGGACAAATGTGCAAAACAAGATCATGACCAACATTTCTTCACATTGTGAGCACATATGCACGTAGAAAAGTGCACATGCTAATCATATGTAAATGTTAATGATGTGTTCTCATTAGGTGAAGGGTTCATTTATTTTGTGTTTCTGCGATAATATAAACATCGTGTAAATCTGATGTTGTTACAGCCGGCACACGTTTTATTATTTTATTTTGCTCTGGGTAAATATACAGATGGGTGACAAATAATAATAATAATAAATATTACAAACACAGATGCTTAAAACACATAATTTGGGAAAATGCTTTTCATCCATCCAGTATAGATTCAGACGCTTAGAGCCAACAAGCATTACAGCGGTTCTGGAGGCTCGCTGTGGACCAACACCTGAACTTAAAGGTTCAACGTGTAACTCCACCTGCTCTACAGAAACAGGGTCCATACAGTCTCTGATGTTCATATTGTACTCCTGTGCGATGCCTGTCAGTCAGTCAGCAGGGCAACAATATGTTTTATAATCTTCACGTGGATCGTCTGTGTTTCCGGAGGCACTGATGTTAACGGGGCTGCGGTCCGTGTAGCGGTCCGTGTAGCGGTACGTCACTTTGTTTATTGGACTAAATCCAAAGTGGCAGAAACTAGAAAACGACGCATATTCGTCTCGTCTTCCCGGTGGCGGCGCAGCCAGGAGAGCAGGTCAGCAGAGCCTCTCCAGAACAAGCCCCCAGCCCGGCGTAGCTTCAGTTACGCTAAGCTACGCTAAGTGCGGGTGATTTCTCTCGCTTCTGCCACTTTGAATAAACAAACTATAAAACAGGAACATGGCTGTAACATCTACAAGAGAGTCAGACAGCTTCTTCTTCTTCTCTCTGTACTGAAGGCAGACTGCAGCTGCAGTGACTCACTATCACCTCTAGAGGAACACGTGGTATTACAGGCTGGACGGAGCGCGGCTAGCTGTTAGCATGCTAACTTCAGGAGATATCTCTGCAACACAGATGTCTTTGACATCAACACTCTTCACTCTTCTCTTTTGATGATGTCAGTTCATTGTTTTAAAGGGTTAAGCTCTGGCTTTTCTTACACATTGAACCTTTAATGTTGTTGTTTCCTTTAGTTTGTCACACATCTGTACGCTAAAGACTTCTACAGACGCTTCCCAAACCCCCCCACTCTTAATTCAGAAAACATCTGCTCAGCAAGAAGCAGCAATAACACATTTTGTTTTTCATTTCTCTTCCTCCACGGTAATGTGTGGATGGTGAACATTAGCATTATGTCTGTGTTCTCGTGGGTGTGATATATTATTTAAGCAGCCATTCATTTAACACACTACATTATTATAGTATAGTGTATTTCAATGATGTTCTTCTTATCCTCCCAACACCCCCATTATGTTGCTGTTGCATTGAACCAACAGAAATGATGTATATTAAATACTCACAACGTACAGAATAGGATTCAAGGGGAACATACACATGTGCACGTACAGTATGTTCTCCCCTGGTATCCCATTCTGTATATTTTATTTATACAAATAAAAACAAACGGAAGCATCTATACGGTGTAAACCGGTGCATAAAGCACAGGAAGAACTGACCAGGGAGTATAAAGTTAGATTTGTATTTGTGTAAAATTAATCTAGTGGAGCCGATGGGAAGGTTTTAAGCTTATTGCAGTATTGGATCATGGGAGCAAAGTAGAAGGAAATTTATCAGATAAGCCTCTTACTGTGTACTTTATTTTCTCAAAGCTCAACAACAATATTCGGTCACTAAACCAGAGTCTCTGGGGGGTCTCGACAATTTCCTGTCGAGGAAAATCCTTCTACAAGCCAACGCCAATGCAGATGTAGTAATTCAGAGTCATTCAGCGAGAAACACGAGAGAGGATTTGTTTTGTTTCTTATTGAATGAAGTCTAAGTGGAAAACATAAAATATGCAATCTCATCACTGGGCTTCACACGCAGTAAGTGTTTGAGATGAAGATTTAAGAAAGCACGACCAGTGCAAGCCTCAATGCATGTTGGGTAATATAGTAAAGCTACAGGATGTGTTTGTGAAGCGAAGCCGTGCAGGATGTTCCCGCAGAAGGTCGTGAGGTGCACTTTGACTAAACGAAGTGCAGCTGGGATGTGCAATCACCAGGAGGCAGGTGCATATTTAGATTTTCTTGCAGGTAAGAATCACACACACACACACACACACACACACACACACACACACACACACACACACACACACACACACAGGCAGCCAATTTAAAGGAATAGTTTGACATTTTAGGAAGAGAGTATTTTATTGCAGGTAAGACTCACACACACACACACACACACACACACACACACACACACAATCACACACACACACACACACACACACACACACAGGAAGTGAAACATCGTACATATCCCAAACGGCAGCAGCTGGCAGATGAAGGTAATAATAATCCAGGACAGGTCAGAGTGAGGGTGTTCACCTGCACTGTAAATAACCTCACACATTACCTGTGAACTAAACGATGAACTGTAGAGGATAATGTGTTGAATGTCTTCCTGCTGTTAACTTGTGAGGATTTGCTTTATTTAGCCTACACATAAAGATCAAAGTGTTGTGTTGTTTTTATCATCTGAATGTTGAGCAGACAATAAGGTAGAGACTACATTTGTAATAAAGTGAAAGGAGCACACGAGGTGTTTTTAATTAATTCTATACGAGACACAAATCCATAATTCATCTGCTTTTCACGAGGAGGAAAACAATAATATCCACAATGTGGGGGAAACACACCGACGCTGTGAGCATCAACCAAACTTTGCTGTAAAGGAAACTTAAATAAAGTTTGGAGGTAACAGGATTACATGCAGAGGCAGGACTGACAAGAGAAAGTGGATTATTTGATGCGGACGTGATAAAACCAAAGACCAACGTCCTGTTTCAGACTAAATTTGTACCTAATTATTGTGTTTTCTTCTCCTGGAAGGATGAAACACTAAGGTTTACATATGCATTGAAAGGATTAACTGGAGGGCAATGGAATAAATACACAAACTAAGGTGGATAACTATCTCCTACTATATGTCAGAGATTACTATACATTGAATATGTGCTGTTCTGCTACATTTCCAGATCAGGAATGTGAACATTGGATTAAATCAGGTTACAAAATGTTGTTTGATGTTGTTGACATATTAAAATGAAAGGTGTGTACAGAGGGGGTTCTGGATCTCTCTTTGTATCACTCCATACACATTACAAAAATGCACTTTCTGCGTGTTTTTAGTGCTAGAAATCTGTATAACATGAGCTGTGAGTGACAGGTGAACAAAGCCCTCTGCACAAAGCTTCAGAATATAGAGAGGAATGAAAGTGGAAAGTTTGGTGTATGTAAGTGCTGCTGAAGTGGAGAGAAAAAGCTCCTTTAGAGATATGTATTGTAACATTCATACATGTTGTACACACTACAGGTGAACAGAGTCAAACATGTAACTAACAGATATCATGAAGCTTCCCCACTTCATGACTCACATCAACACAGTTTATATTACAAGTGTTTAATATGTACATGAGGCGTTATGTAATGTAGCTGTTGGTTACTTTATTTAAAATGTATGAAAAACGATGTTTGAGAGCAAAACTGTGGCTGAATCTTCTCACTATATACACATCTGCTAATGTGTTAAAGTCACTAGAATAAAGTCCATTAATGTGAAGAGCACAAGTGGTCCGACACACACACAGTAAACAAACACCACAGAGCACTTAGAGTATGAAATACAATAATAACTTCTGAATGAGCAGTTGTAAACGTCCATTAGCGTCTGCACAGTTACTCCAGGTTCATCTTCGACCTGCTGTACTTGTTTCATGAAAGTGCAGTTTTCTAATGCGATGCATGATTGTAATGAACATTTTCCATTTACTTCATTTCGTGTGGCTTTAATAACACGGCTACTGGGTATTTCTGTAGGACTTTGATGTCTTCATTCACACGTCGTGATGTTTCAGTGTGCAGCTGCTAATGAAGTGAGACAGCAGGAAGATATGTGCACAGTTATCAGCCAGTAATATATATATAATATATATTTAATATATATATACTGTACATCCCAGTGCTTTAAATCACCAGAGAGGAGCTCACGGATCTGCTCAGGGACAGACTTTGATTAAATGGTCAGTTGTTGTAGACTTGTGTTGGTGGACTCCTGAATACTAATCAGACACGTCTCCATGTCTGCTCCCTCCAGATGCCTCTGGTCCTCCGACGCTGGCCCTTTAATTATTCCCATACGGGAGGCAGCGTTTAGTGTCGTCGCCTGCAGAGCTGAGGGCATCACGATCTGTAAACACCTTTAAAACCTTCTCTTAATCTTAATCCACTCAAATATATATTGTACTGTGGTGTGGTCATTGTTGTCTTTGCATTTTCATATTAAGTAATAAATAAATAACACGTGAAAATCTTTCCCTTCGTTCGTTAGATTATTCAATTATTCAGATTAATTTCTCATCTTTATAAACGATGCTGCTTCCAACAAGTTTGCTTTTATTTTCCGTAACATTGAAGCTCATTAAAACAAAACCAAACAGTAAATGTTGAGCGTGAGAAGAAAACAATAAACTTCTTTCTATGTTTATTATGCCACAATTCTCTGATCACGAACACGCAGATTAATCTGTGTTGTAAACGTCACTCTGTGAAATGTGTTCGTGTTTTATGCAGGTAAAGAAAGAGCTGCAGCGATTAACTCGATTAGATGATCGGCAGGAAGATTATTAGCAACTATTTTGATAATCGATTAATCTTTTAAGTAATTTTTTATGCAAAGAAACGGTAGAAAATGCTGTTTAGATTTAGATTTAATAAGCATTATTTTCAAATAAAATAATAAATAATAATTTTATATAAACATAGAGAAAATATTTACAATATATAACAACAATAAATATGTTTATTACAGCAGCGTAATCATTTAATAATGATATTAATGCCTGAAACAGTGTAATACGGTAATAATGCCAAGTTATTTGAGTATTGCAAAACATTTAAAGACATATTTTAAGGATAAAGCTAGAAAATAATCTTCAGATTAATCTATTTTTAAAGAGTGTCAGCCCTAGTTAAAGAGGTTTGAACTGCCAGAGACACTAAATCACAACCAGATTCATGGTTATCATGTGTTTCAAAGATGGATCAAGGGTGGAATTAAAGAATACCTCCTGCTGCTTCTCTCCCTTTCTCCCTCTTCCCTGTCTGCATGCTTCCCACTCACCAGTAGGGGGAGCTTGTCTCCTTTGGCTCGAGAGAAAGAGGGAGAGAGGGAGATGATTAAAGAGAGAAGAAAGGCAGCAAGAGGAGAGAGGCAGAGGGATGGAGGGAGGCAGAGGGAGGAGAGAGCAAGCGTCAGCACTCCATGCGTTAAAAGGGCAGATGGTAACCGCGGGTAACTGAGGAGCAAACCACTCTGCTGGCCACAGAGCAAGAGATCAGCAGAGAGAGGGAGGGAGGAGAGCGAACACATGCAGCGCAGCAGAGGAGAGGAGCATCTGAGAGGAAGCTGCACGCCTGCTCTGACACAGAGGAAGACAGAGGGAGGAGAAGACTGAGTTCTCCACACTCACAAGGAGGCAGAGAGACGAGGAGAGATACAAAGACTCAGGCAGGAGATGGGGAGAGGAAGAGAGGAAGGGAAAAAAGTATTCCTCCCCTCTACTTAGATACAGAGACAAAGGGGGAGGGAAAGCAAAAGAAGGGTGGGAGAGAGTGTGAAGTGAGGAGAGAGGGAGGCAGCGGACGGGAGATAGTTAGAGGAACTGCAAGACTGATCAATGAGAGGCTGAGATTTAGGGGAGAGAAAATTCGACTCAGCAAGAAAGCGAGAGAGAGAGAGAGAGGAGAGAGGGAGAGAGAGGGGGAGTCAATGACAAGGAAAGATTGATGAATGAAAGATGGGAGCAAAACATCTGGAGAGAAAAGAGAATATTTAACAGCGAGACTTAGAGCGAGTAGAATAAAAAGACATTTAGACAACGAGAGATAAGAGTAGAGAGAGAGGGAGCAGCAGAGGGGGGGGTATTTAGAGAGAGGGGAGATGAGCAGAAAAGTCAAAGAATCTCCGACAGAAACTTAAAGAAGAGAGAGAATAAATCAGAGCGGCGGAGAAACTTCTCTCTTCTTCTTCTTCTTCTCATCATACAGAGGAGAAACCACACGAGGAGAGCGGCAGAGAGTTAGGGAGATAGAAGAAGAAGCTCTTCAAAGATAGATAAATAGATATTAAAGTATATAAAACTCAAATGGCGTGTTACTACATTGTGATCAGTTCCACACACCTGCGTGACGGACAGCTGAGGAGCATCAAAGGGGTTTTCAGAGGACCAATAGGAACCACCGGCCAAAGAAACACGGTAAGGACTCGTGTCCGAGTTTGCTTTGAGAAAAGAAAGAAAAAGAAAATTGAGGTGCTTTTATTTTGAAAGGTTGTCTGATTGTCAGATCTTTGAATTGAAGGCATTTTATTCCAGCTTTGGATCTACGACGTTAATCCAGTTTAATTGCCGAGGACTTGTGTGATTATTTCTTTATTTTCTGCATTAAAGCAAAGCTGAGAGTCATTACCTCTGAATCAGCCCGACTTAAACCACTCCCACTCACTTGGTGATTGATTGATGTCAGGTCCTTAATCATTGTGTTTGCTGAGTTAATTAATTGCCACTTCCATTAGGTAATTGATTTGGTATTGGAGGCAGAAAGATGCAGGTGGGGGGGGGTGGGGGAAGCTGGCAGAGGGTCCTGCTCTTACACTAAGAGCTCCTCTGGCTCCGTGTCCGTCCTTAAGCACGCTCGGCATTATGTTTTCAACCTTTTAAGTGTTCGCTGTGTGAGGTCAGGAGGGTGTTCCCCTCTTTGCATCTACATTTATCCTCACTTTGACATGGGAGCCACATTTCTGTTGGTACATTTCATCCTAATCTATTCACAATGCTCCCCGTCAACACTTTTTAATGAGCTGCCATGAAAAACAACAACAACAAACATGTTATTTATAAAAGAAAATGCATTTGATTAAAACCTGAATGGATTGAGTTGAGAGACATAACTTTGTGTGTGCAGTTCTGAGTCTGTGTGGGAAGACTGGAGCCGGCCGGATGAGTCAGAGCCTCTTCTCATAATCTAAACTCCAACTAAACCTTGTGCTTCATTCTTACTGAACGTTACAGGCAAACATAATTACAGCGAGACCTTGTAGAGACGCAGCAAAGATTCCAACAGGCTTCAAAGAGAGACATCAGATGAGACGTCAGGAGGTTGTGTGAGGGCAGTGCGACAGTAAGATCATCACACTGGAGCATTTGTTTTGGAAGAAATGTACATTTTTTAATAGTCTACTATTTAAAAATCAAAGTTTAACCTTAAACAAGAAGAAAGGAATAATTCCAGCTGTGTATTGATCATCAGGAATAAATTAACGTTATTTTTACCACAGGTTGCATATTTTGTCTTTGTTCTTTATCCTGCGTCGCCTCGTGAGACATCACCGTCAGATCATATTTCACTTTTACTTATGTCAATACTTTTAATAAGGGTCATAAATCACAAGTTATGACGGCACGTCACGGTGAAATGATGAAGCTATAGGTCTGCGAGAGTAACTGCATCAACAATGCATCTGATTTAACCTGCAATTAACTCACAACACAGCTTCTGCAGCCTCTCTGAAGTGTTCTGCAGCCGTTCATCTTCTACTTTGTGTTTTTACTAAAATAGCAACAAAATAAACATGAATTCCCAAATGTAGTACGAGCATCACACTGGTGGGTCTGTTTGTGGCTTAAAATGAAAACTAATGGGGCAAATCACAGATGTGGATTAGCAGAGAACTGAGAAAAGGTTACTAAATCTCATACTGTAATCTTGTCGCGTGTATCGCAGAGCTGGAAGTGCTGACAACGGCAAGAAGTGTTTTTAAGCCTTTGGCACATTGCAGCTTTTCATGAGCCTGATGAAGCGCTGAGGGAAACATGTGGCTCTTATCAGAGTTAATACAGATCCCATAGATCTTGGATCATATTTTTATGGACTGGAGAGTGCAGTCACGTCCACACTTGGAGTATATTTCCCCAAATTTAACCTGCAAATTAAACTACACTAGAATGACACACGTGAGGCTAATAAACACCAACACAAGTAGAAGTGAGCAGGAGAGAAGGAGCCTCTCCAGGGATCACAACAACTAAAGAATCACTACGTATTGATCCATCCACCTTGTCAGTCTCCTCCGAAAAACAACAAAATAAAAGTGTCTCCTGACGTGACACTGACGTGACACTGACGTGACCCTGACGTGACACTGACGTGACACTGACGTGACCCTGACGTGACCCTGACGTGACCCTGACGTGACACTGACGTAACCCTGATGTGACACTGACGTCACACTGACGTCACACTGACGTGACACTGACGTGACACTGACGTGACCCTGACGTGACCCTGACGTGACACTGACGTGAGGTTTGGTTGGTCAGATCTGCGTTTGGTTAGGGAAACATCGTTGTTAAAAGAAACCAACGACTCGGCAGTAAAGCAGCAACAATTCAGTCAGAACTGCAGGTAAAATATGTTTTCGGTTTGTTTGTCTGTCAGTTGGATTATGGAAACACTACGGGCCCGAGATTCATGAAACTTAATGGATGTGTGAAGCATGGGCGGAGGAGGAGCTCACTACAGTTTGGGGCTGATCCAAATCACGGGGCGCATACACGCCTTATTTCTCACTTGTGCAAACGGCCTTGACAGAGGACCTCCTTGTTACTTTGACATCCGGGGTCGTGCTTGTTCGCTGCGTCAGTTTAGTGTCCGGCGCAGTGTGAGCTCGTGGAGGTGGAGCCTCTACATAAAGAGGAGGAATGTGACTGCAGCTAAACCAACGTGTTGTTCCCGGTTAGCCTGTTAATGCATTTAGAAATCAGCTGGTTCTGTTTGGAGATGGAAGAAGTGTGCACCTCTTCGTCTCGGGGGCTAACGTTGAGCTAGCTAAACACCCTCAAAACCATTGCGATGTCTTCTGAGTCTGCACGTGTTGAAAGATGGAAATGTGTTTTTGTGAGTATTTGGATGCAGCCGGGTGATGTTGAAGTGTGATATTGTGTGGAGCACGCCGACCTCCTCCCTTTGTATCACAACTATTTCCTCTGCTGCTCCGGATGGACAAGAGTCACACATGTTTGTTTCTTTGCTGAAACAACTGATGCAATGTTTTCTCTTTTATTCATAAATGATCAGACAAAGAAACAGAAATACGCAGAGAACAACACGTTAAAGTGAAAACACTGATTTCCAGCGTGATACAAAGAAATCACGACGAAGACATCAAAAACTAAAACAATCCTCAAATCAACTCTTTCGACTCTGTTCCAACTTTAACCAGATTCCTCTTTAAAGGAAAGTTATTATTAATTATCGTGCGTCACTAAATAAACTAATGAAGCCATTACTTCACCTTTAACAAGTTAAAGCTTTCAAACTCGTTAAACGATGTCAAACTAAGGAAACACAAGGTAAAGTTTCTACTGCCAACACAATTCCATAAATACACTTTTTAATTACCCACTCAAGAAAGACGCAGGCGTTTTCAGAGGCACGTACTGAAGCTCTGTTTGTCACCTAATCCAGGAATAGAAAACTGTATCAAGAGATTTAATTTGCCAACAAGCACGACTACCCTCAGTCACCTTGGATCCTCGTGCACTGCAGCTAATTTTAACTCCCATGTTCTGTAGCGCAGGCAGGTCTGATGAAATTGCATGAAACGATCACGTCTTAAAATTTAAATAACACGTTCAGTGCACGGGAAGTGAGGGAGATATGTTTTGCACCAGCACAAAAGGATTGCGTGAGAGAGACATGAGCAGCAGAGTCTGAAGCCAAAGTAAGAGTGAGGAGATCTGTTGGTGATGAGCGTCGACGCTTTCAACTCCACTTCAGTCTAATGTTCACACCAACATGTTTCACTTTCTGCTTCTTTACTCAATCAGGACCAAACGCTCGAACGTACGAGCGTCTTCGTCTCTGTGAGCTTTTAAAATCAAGACGTTTGTAAATCACAGTGACCACAAGTCTGGATTATTTGTTCTCTCATTATCATTAGTGCAGTTTAACAGGAGATTGATATGAGCATAACTGTAAGTGTGTGTGTGTGTGTGTGTGTGTGTGTGTGTTGTGTGTGGTGTGTGTGTGTGTGTGTGTTGTGTGTGTGTTTTACGGACGTTGAATGAATATGAAGTCACTTTGGACACAAAGCAGCTGTAAATGAATGACCATCATAACGATATTGTAAAATCTGCACACATTGAGAAAGTAATTCTCGTTCACAACTCAAGCAACAGTTTGTGATTCATGTTATTATTGTTGCAGGATTTGCAGAAAGATTAGTTACGATTTCAAACTTGTGTGATTTGCACTAAAATATGCAAAATCACATTTCACTCAACTTTAAGCAAACTTCAAAGGATGTAAATATAGAGAGGAACACCACTAATGCAGATGCTTGTGTACAGGTGTACGACAGCGTGATGTAATTAAGCAATGAACATGCCCCTCACGCTGCGTGACATGCACGGTGGAGCGCAGCGGCCACATTCGACAGTGATCTTGTCCATGGGGCACGAGGGCCATAAATATTCTGCTTACTGTCCCAGATTACTGGAGAGCATCTGGACACGACGCACAGACTGACAGTCCCTGTAATACACCACGACACAAACATACAAGACAAACATACAATTGTCCTCACGGTTCACCAGCTGCAACAGGACGCGTGCTACTTTATGATCAACTCTACGTCAATACGGAGAAATGCAAAACTCATTATAGAGAAAATATTAACAGGAATAAAAGGCCTTGGAGAACAAAGAAACAAAGATCAACACACACCACCACACACACCACCACACACACACACACACCACAGGGCTCAACAATAATGCCCCTTAAGAAAGTATTAAACACATCATTTAGAGTGGGTGACTCCAGATTAAGTCACTTAAATAAAGATTAAACGTGACAGACAACTTGCGTCTTTGTTGTAACTTGATAACCGCTAATAGATACAACTTTTGAAATAGTTTGTAAATAGGAAGACAGCAGAGCAAAGGCTGCTGGACGTCTTATTCATGCTGGTTTAAAAACATAAGGAGTTGAATATAAAGTCTCACCTTCTCCAGTCGCAGGAATATCTTAAAATATGATGTTAAAGAAAAGCATGAACTATTATTACAGGTTGTGAAGCGAGTAAACGAGTCGTCTGTATTTCCTCCCACACAGTTTGTGTCCTGATCATTTGAGTGAACTATCCCTTAAAACGAAAGCGTCTCCGTCGTTTCTGCTCCCTAACTGCCCTTCAGGCTCGTTTCCTGAAACATTTGACACTTGTTGTTCTCTCCTCCTTCATGGAGAATAAATCATTCTAACACCGAGAATCAAATGTTTTTCTTGTACCTTAATTGCTGGAACGTGGCCAGAGACATGTGGGCGCGCTGCCCGTGTGTGTCTCTGTGTTACTATTCCTGCTGTCGGCACAGCTCGCCTCACCGGGGGTCCAAAGTCTACACTTATTAAAACATTTATAAAACTCATGTAACAATGAGCACGGCCGATGGCGTCTGTATGTGTGTTTCTCTCAAATCAGGTAGTTGACAGCGTCTCAGCGGCGACATTTAAGTCATGATAGCCCGCCAGCTGTCGGGAGTTTTTAACACCTTTTCCCCTTGAAACGCGCGCAGCCAGAGCGGTGGTGTGCTATAGAAACATTGATTCCAGTAAGTGAAAATAACACTGATTTTCTACACCCTACTGACAAAAGAATGTTGACATCAACCTCCTTCTGAGCATGTAATCTTCTCTTCGGCGGTAATACTTAACGAGCATTTATTTGTTTTGGAGGCTTCCTGCGCCGGATGTGTTTCTCTCCAGGAAGTGAAAGAGATTTGTTTTAGACCTCAGGACTAAAAAACAAAAAAAATAAAACATCCTCCAATAGTTAACTGGTTTGTTTTCTCTATCAGAGGTCTGTTATTGAGTGTTGAGTGCTTTCAATTAAAACCACAGGTACTGCTGAGTGTCTTATAAAAGCAATTATGTCCTTGAGCCGCCGGGTTATGGTGCAATATTCTCACTTGGTGCTATTGGCTGACATCCGGCCTAACAACACCCAGGACAATACGACACTATAACCTACTGCCTCTGAGCCGTTAATGCTTTAAACCTGTGTGTGTGTGTGTGTGTGTGTGTGTGTGTGTGTGTGTGTGTGAATGAGAGAGAGATTGTGTGTGTTATGAGGTTTGAGCTAAGTCGCCAACAACATAGCTCCTCACTCCATAAATTAGCACCAATGAGGACACTCCGTGCATGTGCGTGTGTGTGTGTGTGCGTGTGGTGCGTGTGTGTGTACCACTGCCTGTGTGTTTAACAGTAGTGGCCGGTCCGTCTGGGTTCGAGCAGATACGTGTGTGCGTGTGCAAACATGTTTCTCCAAGTGAGTGTGTTCAGCGCTGTGACTTACATGAAATGTGTGTGAGTGTGTGTGTGTGTGTGTGTGTGTTGGGTAGTTGTGAGTACATGGTGTGCTTCATTGATGTGTGAAACATCAACTATGACTGTGGAGCCATCTGCTCCAAAGGGACAGATAGAGTGCAAGTGTGTGTGTGAGTGTGTGTGTGCGCACAAGAATTTTCTTCTCCACGCATGAGTGTGTTTTCGTGACACAGCAGAGTGTGTGTGTGTGTGTGTGGGGGTTTCTGACTACTTGGCTGAACCAACAAGTTGTGGGGTTTTTGTGCATCAGGAAGAATCTTTTGAACACTTTGAAACACTTCCTGCGTCTCAACATTCACTTTAGTTTCTCTGCTTTTAGTTACAGATTCATTCAACACGGATGTTCAGATAGAGAATTAATAAGTCGACAAGACTTCTAAATCAAACGACAACATACTTGATTTGTAGCCGCCCACGTTTTCTGATGTGACGCATCAATCAGCAGGACAACAAACTGTGTGTGAGCGCTGCGGTTCAGGTTTGATGCAATGATTCTTCTTGCATCGCAGCGTTTGCAACATCAACAAACACCAATATTATATACAAGAATACACATTTAACATAATGTGTTCACGACCCTTCAACGTACATTTGATCTGCGGTTAAACTTTTAGATTTTAGGATTGACGAGTGTTTCAGTTTAACCTTTTTAAATCCAACGTTCAGGACGCGGATGAAATTGGAGGATTTGTGTCCTGATGGCGACGATAATAAAACACGTGGTTAAGATTATTAAACGATTTAATCATGATTTAAAAAACAACGCTGACAGAAAACAAACAGCTAGTGCATAATAAATAATAAAAAATGAACAATAAAAAACAAAAACAAAAACAAATAGCTAGTGTATAATAAATAATAAATAAAAAATAATAAAAAATAAAAACAAAAAGCTAGTGTATAATAAATAAAAAATAAATAAATAATAATAATTAAAAATAAAATAAAAAATAAAATAAAGAATAATAAATAAAAAACAAATAAAAAACAAATAGCTAGTGTATAATAAATAATAAAAATAAATAAAAACAAATAGCTAGTGTATAATAAATAATAAATAATAAATAATAAAAATAAATAAAAACAAATAGCTAGTGTATAATAAATAATAAATAATAAAAATAAATAAAAACAAATAGCTAGTGTATAATAAATAATAAAAATAAATAAAAACAAATAGCTAGTGTAATAATAAATAATAAATAAAAACAAATAGCTAGTGTATAATAAATAATAAAAATAAATAAAAACAAATAGCTAGTGTATAATAAATAATAAATAATAAAAAATAATAAAAACAAATAGCTAGTGTATAATAAATAATAAAAAATGAACAATAAAAAACAAAAACAAATAGCTAGTGTATAATAAATAATAAAAAATGAACAATAAAAAACAAAAACAAATAGCTAGTGTATAATAAATAATAAATAAAAAATAATAAAAAATAAAAACAAATACCTAGTGTATAATAAATAATAAATAATAAAACAATATTTATAAAAAGGATAAAATCTCAAAGTTTACACTTATAAATTATATCATATAGGTATTAACATGATAATGTGTATATTGTCCCGGCGTGCAATCTGTCAATACAGTAAATAGAAATAATAATATACTTTAAAACAATACAGTTACTCATGAACCACCTATGAAAAGGGACAAATTAGTTTAATTTAATTAAAACTAAGTCTAATTTTCATGTAAATGTTAACACGCACCAACAAACAACCTACAATGATATGCTTTGTCACGTTTTAGACTTCAGAATGCAGATTATGGCAACAGTTACGTCCAGGAGAAGTTCCCGTGATATCAGATTAATTATAGGAGTGGAAATACAAGATATAAATTCTGCAGGGATTATTTTCTCAATTTAAAAAGCGACTGAGGGACTTCTCCTCTTACTCTCTCCACTAACACAGCTCAATACAGCGCACCGATCGCTCCATTTGAGAGTAAATGATTTCCTTCCCACTAAAAATACCCCAATAATTATAATTATAATAAAGTACAGGCACATAAGGAAGTGCACAACAAAAGAAGCATGCTTCTCTAACAAAGCAGCAACATCAATGTGAGCGTGTGAACGTCCTCACATGTTCGAATGAGGAGTGAACATGCTTTGTGTAAACGAGTCTAACGTTGTTATCCAAGCTGGATTTTACATTTTTAATAGACCCCAAGACATCTTTCAGCTCTTATCACAGGAACCTTAAAGACCTTAATGAGCTGCTTTGGAGGAAAAGAAAACATGTTTTGCAAAATCCACAAGCTCCTGCTCCATGAAACCTTCCCGGGTTTAATTTCATCCAGAGTGTGAGACTCTCTGCAAACGTCCAGCGCTTCAGGCTCGGGAAACCATCCAACTGCTAAGACTTAAGATGTCGTCGTCAAACACTCGCAGAATGATCAGCGTTATCTCCGGCTGCCACCTCGGAGGTAATTGGTCGTTCTGGTGACTAATATTTATTTAGCCGACGAGTCATTGTTTCATGTTTATTTCATGACGGACGAGCACATCTCTGGTGAACACAGTTTACAGCGGAGCGTCTGCATGATTTCATGTCAGCTGTCAGTCAACTCTCCTTTAGTGTCCACGTCTATAACACAGCATAAACATACTTATACTGTGTTATAATCAGCTACTAGTTTAATTATTATTATATATAACTATACTCACAGCACATTATAAAACATTTTATAATCACTTAGAAAGTTTCATAAGACTTCATAACTGCTGGTCACTCAATGGCATTTATTATGCAAAATAAATCACAGTGTAATATAATTACCATATCTGCAATATATGATAATGTTTATTATAATGCATTATATTCACTGTTTATAATGCATTATAATAGTTATAATGCATTATATTCACTGTTTATAATGCATTATAATAGTGATTATAATGCATTATAATCACTATTATAATGCATTATAATAGTGATATAATGCATTATAATCACTATTATAATGCATTATAATAGTGATTATAATGCATTAATTCACTGTTTATAATGCATTATAAACACTATTATAATGCATTATAAACACTATTATAACGTAAATATAATGCATTATAATCACTATTATAATGCATTATAATAGTGATTATAATGCATATAATAGTGATTATAGTGCATTATAATAGTGATTATAGTGCATTATAATCACTATTATAATGCATTATAATAGTGATTATAATGCATTTTAATCACTACTATAACAGTAAATATAATGCATTATAATAGTGAATATAAGCACTATATTCAGTGTAAAGGCAGATTATAACGTACTATAAGTATGTTTATAATACATTATAGTCTTTGCCGTTATAGAAAGTGTTACAAACCTTTAACAGGGACACCAGGATGTGCTGACAGCATCATAACAGCGGTGATAAAAGAAGCCATAATATCCAGTAAAGCAGGAACAAGTCGAGAACAGTCGTAGTAAAGTAAAAACATTACTTGTATTACTCAGCAGCATGCGCAGCGAAGAAGAATCATGTGCTTATTATTCCACGAGGACGCAGAGCAGCTGATTAATGCCACGTGTGCAGAGGAACGAG
>NC_041369.1:22447149-22449676 GCF_900634415.1 Cottoperca gobio | reverse complement strand
GATAAGTTCAATGATAATCCATTTAGAAGACCTTTATGAATAAAGCCTTTTCTGAATAAATCAATACAAACATTGATGTGAACTCATTGAGATACAGAAGCTCGTGGAGCAGGCGTGAGCTCCGAGAGGGGGGGGGGGGTAACACGCAGGTTGAGGGTTCAGTTATAATAAACAGAGATGCTGTTATATATTATATATAATGTCTAATGTGATAAATGGTCATTTAATGCGATCTAATCAGATAAATGTTGCTTCTAACCCGCCAGCAAAACATTTCCAGTGTATTTAAAGTGTCCACACACACACACACACACACACACACCACACACACACACACACACACTCATTCACAAAAAGCTCCCATTCTCACATTACAAACACATATTTATCTTTAATCAAAAGATATCTTTTAGAGATGTTCCTCCAACATATAACACAGAATGTAACATGAAACACTGTAGTAACATATACATGTGTGTGTACTATCAACATATGTACGTAGTGGCTCTTCACACACTCTTCTGTCCTGAGGGAAGCTTTAGTTGAAGGGAACACTGATTTCGTGAACACGTCAGATTTTGTACCCAAATAAGCTTTGTTCTGACTCTCTCACGAGTCGTGAACTAGAAAATGTTCTCTTGTACTCGTGTGAAATCCCCCCAGGGTCACATTTACCATCATATCACGCTCCGCGGAGCAGCTCCTGCTCCTTTACATGCCGACGAGCTCGCAGGTTCATGCGCTCTTCACTGCTTCCCTGGCTGTGTGTGTGTGGTGTGTGTGGTGTGTGTGTGTGGTGTGTGTGTGTGTGTGTGTGTGTGTGTGTGTGTGTGTGTGTGTGTGTTGGCGCAAGAAGAGGAACAATGCTACTGTTTTGTTCTCGTGAGTGGGAAAAAATGTGTGTGTGTGTGTGTTGCATCAGACTGAGTGATATACGAGGATGTCGGAGTACAGCAGGGCATCATCTGACACACACACACACACACACACACACACTCGCAGCAACACAACAAGTCCCTTAAATTCACCGTCGTGGCCCTTTAAGAAGAACAGAGTGATACATTTCTCATCCGAAGATGTTCTTAATGAGTCGAGGAGTGCTGAATGTTAAAGTATATATTTATGTAGCGCGGTCGCTACTCCATTACCATGGAAACTGAGGTAGCATGTTGGAGGTGAGTGGGCGTCAACGCGACTTGGATGAACCCTGCGAATGTGGTGGGAGGGACGGAGAGAGAGGGAGATAAAAAGGAGTCATGAAGGGAGAAAGTGACAGAGGAAGCAGAAGCAGATGGAGAGAAGTAAGAAAGAGAAGTTTGCTGCTGTGTTCTGAGAAGCGCACTTGTAACCTCGCTTCCTCTCCTTTGTCGTCCTCGCTAGTGTCCTCCTCGGTTCAACGAGACGTTTCTACTCAACTAGTCCTCCAAATGACACAAATAATGATAAACTGGAGGAGGACCTCCGCCAAGGCTGTTTCCTTAAGTGAAAAGTAATGCGTGTGTCTGCCCTGTGATTCGGATCCGCTCCGACATGTACCAATCACTCAGAGCAATGTGCTGCAGGAAAAAACAACGAGAAAAGAACATTACATATATAAAAGAAAGATAAAAACATTCACGATAAGACGATACAATAACAGGGAATAAGATAAAAAGCTGTTATTGCTATTAAAAGGGAATTATTCTGATTTATTTTTATTTATTTTATTTGCCACTAAACTCTTTAAATCGAACTGAAAGCTTTTAGCAGTTTAGTTCATGAGTTCAGAGAGACTGTATATTATATATATTATATTATTATATGTATAGGTAGTGTGCAAACACGTGACAAAACTGTGTGACGTATGCGTGCGACGCCATGTTGGTTGGAAACAAATCAACAATGGCGTCTAAAGCGAACAACAACTCCGACTTCTTATTCTTCTTATTGGAAACATCGCTTTAGCATGAGCTCTTACAGATATAAAGTGGACGCCACACACAGGGTGAATTGTGCTTCTTCTTCTGTTAAATCCTCACGAGTTATGTTGCTAAACCAGCTGACGGCGCTCTGAAGAAGCGTTTCTCTGGGTCACGAGTAGCGTTATGACCACAATCATACACTGCGCACACGGTTGACATTTTCTTTCAATCTTAGATGTTTAAATACAAAGAAAATTACGAAGCGTTGCAAACAATCACCGTGAACAGGCGCTGTCTTGGTTGTGTATATACATCCATGGCTGACTTACGGGTTGGGACGTAAGCGTGACGTCACATGCACACGATCTATAGCGAGGAGACCTTTCCTCCTGCGGGTCACGACCTTCTTCTCTTTCCTAGCATCGAGGAAACAATAAGAGCAGAACTGACGCACACTTATAAATACTGAACGCAATAACTGCAGGAAGAAGTTTGTGTAGAGGTTTCCAGATTATTCCCTTTGAATGTCGACCCCCCCCCCATCCAATGTTGTGTTGACTTCCTCCCTCCCTGTGTTTCTCTCCTCTTGCTTTTTACTCGTTTCTCCACTGTCCTTCACTTCCTCC
>NC_041369.1:22289254-22447049 GCF_900634415.1 Cottoperca gobio | reverse complement strand
GTAAGCAGAACACAATGTGATGTGAGCACTGATATGAAAACACTCAACTCGAGCGCAATGAAATAACAGCAAAACAAGAAACTCTGACAAAACCAAATTAAGTCCCCGTGTTCGCTGTGATGGATTATCCTGCTCAGGCAACTTTCAGTCTGCAGAAGTTTTCTGTTCTTCTGTTTCTAAATAAAGGAAACAAGAGCTAATATGCGGCTGTAGTGACTGCAGACGCCTTCAAAAGATCATATAAGAAGCAGCAGAGAAACCTTTTTGATTGACGGAGACTTATTGAAGGCTGATGTCCTCCTCCCGTCTTGGTGCAGCGTCTCGTATGTTCTGAAGGTGCTTCACTTGATTGTATTTCACCCGGAGGAACTGAAAGCACAGATAAAATGTCAATTACAGCAACCAATGCTCTGCACATGTGTGTGGCCAGAGCTAATTTAAATCTCCCGTCCCTCGCTGGTTATTAATTGACATGTACAAAAAAAATGTGCTTTCAGATTCTGTTGTGCAGCATATCGAGCCAGAAAAGAGACTTTATTTGGAGATGTGAGGCTGAATAAAAGAGACTAATTGTCAATATGCTGAGCTTCAGTTCTGAGCCGTGGGCCTGCACGCATTGTCTAAAGATGTGGCTGGAATTTTAAAGAAATCATTTCCAGCCGGGCTCTCCAGGCAGCACAATAATCAACATTAATACTAATCATATGGCACATTTTGACACACGCGCAGATTTATTCCGTCCCGACTTGCTCCACCTGCTCCGTGTAACGCTGAAGTGTTGGAAATTCAGAAATTAAGAGATTTCCACGAGGAAAAATGAGAAAAGAAAATTCTATCTCATGTCATGTGAGCACGGGGAACATTACACTCTTTTATTAATACCAGAAACAATCATTTACGGTTATATTGTTTTGATGTTTTGAGACGTCAGCCTCTGCAACAACCCCGACGCAGGATGTTGTTTTAAATGTCACTTTTGAATGTTTGCGTGCAGCAAATGAAAGTATTGTGTGTGGCAGCAGAACTCACAGAGACGGGGGTCTCTAACCCTCAGCAGGTGAAACCGGGACACGTGGAACAATATGTCCTCACGTGACCACATGGACACGTTGTTTTTAAAGGTGTGATATGTAACATTTCAACGATGAGTAAGACGTACGTCACATGCTCATGGTCCGTTTCATTTGGTCGGCGTTGTATCTCCTTTGAGCAGCGTCAGTGTTTCAAACCTCACTTTTTAAACGTTGGTCGTTTCTTATTATATATTTTAACCGAATGAAAGATTTTAGTCCTCGAACGTCTGGATCTGAAGTCATCAGAGAAACAAGCCGGACAGCGGGTCCATTTGAACAATGAGTGTTAAAGACTACAACTCCCATGACTCCACGCTGCGTCACAACCCTTTGTGGCAGAACAGAAAAAGACATTTTGTACGTTTTAATACGAGATCTTTCTAATATTTTCTGTCCACAGCACGGCGTGGTGCTGGTCCACTGTAACGCGGGCGTTTCACGCTCTTCCTCCATCGTCATTGGCTACCTGATGTTGAGGGAGGGGCTCCCGTTTGATGATGCGTACAGCCAGGTGAAGCTGGCGAGGCCCTCCATCCGCCCAAACCCCGGCTTCTACCAGCAACTACAGACATACAAACCTTAAAGCTGCATTAAATGTTTATTTAAACGCTGAAACAAGCTGCAAACACGACACATTCGTCACATGTCATCACCTTTTAGGTTGCCTCTTGTCACATCCAAGCTCAATAATCTCTCCTTCTCGCTCTGTTTTGGTCTCCACCAACTCCTGAGGGAAATATCTGCTTCTTTAGCTGCAAGATGTTCACCAGCTACCAGCTGCTTGTTCTGTCTGCTGTGTAGGTGCTGACCAGGCAGCGCACTGGGGGGGGCTTGAGAGGTTTGCCAATGAAAGCAGCTGCCTGTTAGAGGAAACCAAAACGGTAAAGTTGTGGGCCGTAAAACCAAAACCAATGAGGCTGAAAGACGCTTAAAGAGGAACTACAGATCTTGAAGGAAGCCTTAAAAAACTACAATACCAGAATCAGTGTTGTGCCAAAAGCTGTAGAGTGTTTTAGATGTTTTAAAAATGTTTTTTAAAATGTTTCTTATCAAAGATTAAAAAGGAAAGTCACTTGGGGATCATTTCATTGCGCAGGAAGATATTTACATTTTATTATGTTTAATGTTGTTTTCTGCATAAATATAATAGAAATAATGTATTCGGTAAAAAAAGGTCAAACTTGGTCGTGTGCCGTGTGTGGTGTTACAGCTGTTGGCCATTATGCATGTGTTGAGTGTGTCTTGTCTAAAAATAGCGTTGGTGATGTAAATGTTTGTTTTTCACGCACACAGTAGAAGGAGAAATGATTTCCAGGATGATTTGTTCACTTTGGAAGCTCTGTTTTCTTTGCAGTATAGATTGTTTCTAATTAAAGACGTTCCACTTTTTTCCTGAGGATTTCTTTCTCGACTACACGAGCAGATACACCATCAATTATCATAATTACCCTCGCTGCTGCTGCATGTCTCTATCAATTTCACAACTTTGCAAAGTTGATGTGCTAACCCCGCCTCCCTTGAATAATTAGCTGTAATTAGCTTGTTAGATAACGAGGGAGAATGCAGTTGGCTCACATGCTAATCAACAAATACCGCTGGGATGAGCTCCTCACGCTGCAAACTCACAGCACACAAAGGTATCATCTCTTAATCCTCACTGGTTAAATGGAAATAGTGTAAAGGACAGATGTGTGTGTGTGTGTGTGTTATGTCAGCTGAGAGCACTTGCTGATCATTATTGTACTCATTAATGTCCTGAGTGTTGGAGATAACAGTCCGATCCATAGACGACGAGATGTTCTGCACACTTAGCTGCGGCACAAACTTGCCCTACATACGTTCGTCAACGCTTTTCGATTTGTAAGACAGAAGATCTGATGACGCCTGCTCTGGGCTTGTAATCTGCAATGTTACAGCGCAATAAACTAAGCACCAAGTTTACTGCCCCAACCACAAATCATAATTTAACTGCAGTTATGAATATTAATAGTGACGTGTGATTACTTCACCAGCTGCTTCCAGTTATCTGGTTTTAAATCGGCAGGTTTCTGGAGGAACCTTCGAATTAAAGAGTCGGAGCTCAGCTGGTCAGTCCGGCCCCCTCTTTGGTCTCGACTGACATATGGATCTGAATTAGGTACAGATATCCTGAGGCCCCGATGATCGTAGTAATCCTCGGACTTTTCCTCGAGCATGAGGTTCGTGGTTTTGAGTGAACCTTTTCAAAACATTTACTCAATAGCGTGCAAGTGCCTCTAGCTCACGGTGCAGCTGAACCAGGGGGAAGGAAGTTGTGGGAGGTGAAACGTTGCATGTTTTGCATAAATTCCTGATAATATACAACAGAAAAGTTACTTTTTATACTTGGTGCTGGAACAGTATGCTATGATGATTAGTATGTACTATGTAGAAGATTACTAAACACTTTTTAGCCACCACACAGATTATTGTTGCATACTGATGCAAAACTCTTCAAAAGAGACATTTGTGCTGGATTTCTGCTCATTAAAGATCGTGTTTGTCCCCTTTTTGAAAAATGCAGCTTTGCAGTTTGTGTCAGTTGCACGCTGCCTTTGCTCAGGGGAAGCTGAGGGGGGGAGGCTGGTTCTGTGCCAGAGACTTGAAGGAGGAGATACTTTCTGCCAATTGGTTGCAATTCCTACTAGTCCTATAAAGGTCATAGATTATTTAACACGCTTTTAGAGCCACGGACTGATTGCAAAGAGCGGGCCTCTGTCACGGTTAATAACTAAATATTTGGGGCCGACGGCTTTGTTTTCCCCAATAAATGCACACTGCTGGCCAATAAATACACATCTCTGCTTGTTAGACTCTTAAGTTGGAAACAGTCAAGTAAAATATTGAAACCGGTGTGTGACACAGAGCCAATATGCAGTGTGTGACAGCACTCCAGTGCAGGGAGTTTGGCCTTTTCTTTGGTGTTGTTCAATAGCGTATCACTGAAGAGTATCTGCTATGAAGCCAACTGAGTTCCCCCTGACATTTTTGTGACATTTCACCGTCTGGATGTGACGGCCCACAGTATGGCACAAGCTCTCCCATCTGCAGGGTCTCATGGGGGCCAACCAGCATCTCAGTCTGTGCAGGCCCTCAGTATGAGAATATTAAGAGGCAGCGAGAGGTAGGTTACATGCAGGAAGTTGAATAATTTCCCCTACAGCAGTGTACAGTGTTATCTGGCCTGTTCGCTTTCATTAGATTTGATGAAATGCAGAATGGAACAATGGAAAATCTTTTTTTAAACATCCCACGCAGCAAACAAAAGCAAATGCAGCCATGAAGTGGACAAATGTGCAAAACAAGATCATGACCAACATTTCTTCACATTGTGAGCACATATGCACGTAGAAAAGTGCACATGCTAATCATATGTAAATGTTAATGATGTGTTCTCATTAGGTGAAGGGTTCATTTATTTTGTGTTTCTGCGATAATATAAACATCGTGTAAATCTGATGTTGTTACAGCCGGCACACGTTTTATTATTTTATTTTGCTCTGGGTAAATATACAGATGGGTGACAAATAATAATAATAATAAATATTACAAACACAGATGCTTAAAACACATAATTTGGGAAAATGCTTTTCATCCATCCAGTATAGATTCAGACGCTTAGAGCCAACAAGCATTACAGCGGTTCTGGAGGCTCGCTGTGGACCAACACCTGAACTTAAAGGTTCAACGTGTAACTCCACCTGCTCTACAGAAACAGGGTCCATACAGTCTCTGATGTTCATATTGTACTCCTGTGCGATGCCTGTCAGTCAGTCAGCAGGGCAACAATATGTTTTATAATCTTCACGTGGATCGTCTGTGTTTCCGGAGGCACTGATGTTAACGGGGCTGCGGTCCGTGTAGCGGTCCGTGTAGCGGTACGTCACTTTGTTTATTGGACTAAATCCAAAGTGGCAGAAACTAGAAAACGACGCATATTCGTCTCGTCTTCCCGGTGGCGGCGCAGCCAGGAGAGCAGGTCAGCAGAGCCTCTCCAGAACAAGCCCCCAGCCCGGCGTAGCTTCAGTTACGCTAAGCTACGCTAAGTGCGGGTGATTTCTCTCGCTTCTGCCACTTTGAATAAACAAACTATAAAACAGGAACATGGCTGTAACATCTACAAGAGAGTCAGACAGCTTCTTCTTCTTCTCTCTGTACTGAGGCAGACTGCAGCTGCAGTGACTCACTATCACCTCTAGAGGAACACGTGGTATTACAGGCTGGACGGAGCGCGGCTAGCTGTTAGCATGCTAACTTCAGGAGATATCTCTGCAACACAGACGTCTTTGACATCAACACTCTTCACACTGTTGATGATGTCAGTTCATTGTTTTAAAGGGTTAAGCTCTGGCTTTTCTTACACATTGAACCTTTAATGTTGTTGTTTCCTTTAGTTTGTCACACATCTGTACGCTAAAGACTTCTACAGACGCTTCCCAAACCCCCCCACTCTTAATTCAGAAAACATCTGCTCAGCAAGAAGCAGCAATAACACATTTTGTTTTTCATTTCTCTTCCTCCACGGTAATGTGTGGATGGTGAACATTAGCATTATGTCTGTGTTCTCGTGGGTGTGATATATTATTTAAGCAGCCATTCATTTAACACACTACATTATTATAGTATAGTGTATTTCAATGATGTTCTTCTTATCCTCCCAACACCCCCATTATGTTGCTGTTGCATTGAACCAACAGAAATGATGTATATTAAATACTCACAACGTACAGAATAGGATTCAAGGGGAACATACACATGTGCACGTACAGTATGTTCTCCCCTGGTATCCCATTCTGTATATTTTATTTATACAAATAAAAACAAACGGAAGCATCTATACGGTGTAAACCGGTGCATAAAGCACAGGAAGAACTGACCAGGGAGTATAAAGTTAGATTTGTATTTGTGTAAAATTAATCTAGTGGAGCCGATGGGAAGGTTTTAAGCTTATTGCAGTATTGGATCATGGGAGCAAAGTAGAAGGAAATTTATCAGATAAGCCTCTTACTGTGTACTTTATTTTCTCAAAGCTCAACAACAATATTCGGTCACTAAACCAGAGTCTCTGGGGGGTCTCGACAATTTCCTGTCGAGGAAAATCCTTCTACAAGCCAACGCCAATGCAGATGTAGTAATTCAGAGTCATTCAGCGAGAAACACGAGAGAGGATTTGTTTTGTTTCTTATTGAATGAAGTCTAAGTGGAAAACATAAAATATGCAATCTCATCACTGGGCTTCACACGCAGTAAGTGTTTGAGATGAAGATTTAAGAAAGCACGACCAGTGCAAGCCTCAATGCATGTTGGGTAATATAGTAAAGCTACAGGAAGTGTTTGTGAAGCGAAGCCGTGCAGGATGTTCCCGCAGAAGGTCGTGAGGTGCACTTTGACTAAACGAAGTGCAGCTGGGATGTGAAATCACCAGGAGGCAGGTGCATATTTAGATTTTCTTGCAGGTAAGAATCACACACACACACACACACACACACACACACACACACACACACACACACACACACACACACACACACACACACACACACACAGGCAGCCAATTTAAAGGAATAGTTTGACATTTTAGGAAGAGAGTATTTTATTGCAGGTAAGAATCACACACACAATCACACACACACACACACACACACACACAGGAAGTGAAACATCGTACATATCCCAAACGGCAGCAGCTGGCAGATGAAGGTAATAATAATCCAGGACAGGTCAGAGTGAGGGTGTTCACCTGCACTGTAAATAACCTCACACATTACCTGTGAACTAAACGATGAACTGTAGAGGATAATGTGTTGAATGTCTTCCTGCTGTTAACTTGTGAGGATTTGCTTTATTTAGCCTACACATAAAGATCAAAGTGTTGTGTTGTTTTTATCATCTGAATGTTGAGCAGACAATAAGGTAGAGACTACATTTGTAATAAAGTGAAAGGAGCACACGAGGTGTTTTTAATTAATTCTATACGAGACACAAATCCATAATTCATCTGCTTTTCACGAGGAGGAAAACAATAATATCCACAATGTGGGGGAAACACACCGACGCTGTGAGCATCAACCAAACTTTGCTGTAAAGGAAACTTAAATAAAGTTTGGAGGTAACAGGATTACATGCAGAGGCAGGACTGACAAGAGAAAGTGGATTATTTGATGCGGACGTGATAAAACCAAAGACCAACGTCCTGTTTCAGACTAAATTTGTACCTAATTATTGTGTTTTCTTCTCCTGGAAGGATGAAACACTAAGGTTTACATATGCATTGAAAGGATTAACTGGAGGGCAATGGAATAAATACACAAACTAAGGTGGATAACTATCTCCTACTATATGTCAGAGATTACTATACATTGAATATGTGCTGTTCTGCTACATTTCCAGATCAGGAATGTGAACATTGGATTAAATCAGGTTACAAAATGTTGTTTGATGTTGTTGACATATTAAAATGAAAGGTGTGTACAGAGGGGGTTCTGGATCTCTCTTTGTATCACTCCATACACATTACAAAAATGCACTTTCTGCGTGTTTTTAGTGCTAGAAATCTGTATAACATGAGCTGTGAGTGACAGGTGAACAAAGCCCTCTGCACAAAGCTTCAGAATATAGAGAGGAATGAAAGTGGAAAGTTTGGTGTATGTAAGTGCTGCTGAAGTGGAGAGAAAAAGCTCCTTTAGAGATATGTATTGTAACATTCATACATGTTGTACACACTACAGGTGAACAGAGTCAAACATGTAACTAACAGATATCATGAAGCTTCCCCACTTCATGACTCACATCAACACAGTTTATATTACAAGTGTTTCATATGTACATGAGGCGTTATGTAATGTAGCTGTTGGTTACTTTATTTAAAATGTATGAAAAACGATGTTTGAGAGCAAAACTGTGGCTGAATCTTCTCACTATATACACATCTGCTAATGTGTTAAAGTCACTAGAATAAAGTCCATTAATGTGAAGAGCACAAGTGGTCCGACACACACACAGTAAACAAACACCACAGAGCACTTAGAGTATGAAATACAATAATAACTTCTGAATGAGCAGTTGTAAACGTCCATTAGCGTCTGCACAGTTACTCCAGGTTCATCTTCGACCTGCTGTACTTGTTTCATGAAAGTGCAGTTTTCTAATGCGATGCATGATTGTAATGAACATTTTCCATTTACTTCATTTCGTGTGGCTTTAATAACATGGCTACTGGGTATTTCTGTAGGACTTTGATGTCTTCATTCACACGTCGTGATGTTTCAGTGTGCAGCTGCTAATGAAGTGAGACAGCAGGAAGATATGTGCACAGTTATCAGCCAGTAATATATATATATAATATATATTTAATATATATATACTGTACATCCCAGTGCTTTAAATCACCAGAGAGGAGCTCACGGATCTGCTCAGGGACAGACTTTGATTAAATGGTCAGTTGTTGTAGACTTGTGTTGGTGGACTCCTGAATACTAATCAGACACGTCTCCATGTCTGCTCCCTCCAGATGCCTCTGGTCCTCCGACGCTGGCCCTTTAATTATTCCCATACGGGAGGCAGCGTTTAGTGTCGTCGCCTGCAGAGCTGAGGGCATCACGATCTGTAAACACCTTTAAAACCTTCTCTTAATCTTAATCCACTCAAATATATATTGTACTGTGGTGTGGTCATTGTTGTCTTTGCATTTTCATATTAAGTAATAAATAAATAACACGTGAAAATCTTTCCCTTCGTTCGTTAGATTATTAAATTATTCAGATTAATTTCTCATCTTTATAAACGATGCTGCTTCCAACAAGTTTGCTTTTATTTTCCGTAACATTGAAGCTCATTAAAACAAAACCAAACAGTAAATGTTGAGCGTGAGAAGAAAACAATAAACTTCTTTCTATGTTTATTATGCCACAATTCTCTGATCACGAACACGCAGATTAATCTGTGTTGTAAACGTCACTCTGTGAAATGTGTTCGTGTTTTATGCAGGTAAAGAAAGAGCTGCAGCGATTAACTCGATTAGATGATCGGCAGGAAGATTATTCGCAACTATTTTGATAATCGATTAATCTTTTAAGTAATTTTTTATGCAAAGAAACGGTAGAAAATGCTGTTTAGATTTAGATTTAATAAGCATTATTTTCAAATAAAATAATAAATAATAATTTTATATAAACATAGAGAAAATATTTACAATATATAACAACAATAAATATGTTTATTACAGCAGCGTAATCATTTAATAATGATATTAATGCCTGAAACAGTGTAATACGGTAATAATGCCAAGTTATTTGAGTATTGCAAAACATTTAAAGACATATTTTAAGGATAAAGCTAGAAAATAATCTTCAGATTAATCTATTTTTAAAGAGTGTCAGCCCTAGTTAAAGAGGTTTGAACTGCCAGAGACACTAAATCACAACCAGATTCATGGTTATCATGTGTTTCAAAGATGGATCAAGGGTGGAATTAAAGAATACCTCCTGCTGCTTCTCTCCCTTTCTCCCTCTTCCCTGTCTGCATGCTTCCCGCTCACCAGTAGGGGGAGCTTGTCTCCTTTGGCTCGAGAGAAAGAGGGAGAGAGGGAGATGATTAAAGAGAGAAGAAAGGCAGCAAGAGGAGAGAGGCAGAGGGATGGAGGGAGGCAGAGGGAGGAGAGAGCAAGCGTCAGCACTCCATGCGTTAAAAGGGCAGATGGTAACCGCGGGTAACTGAGGAGCAAACCACTCTGCTGGCCACAGAGCAAGAGATCAGCAGAGAGAGGGAGGGAGGAGAGCGAACACATGCAGCGCAGCAGAGGAGAGGAGCATCTGAGAGGAAGCTGCACGCCTGCTCTGACACAGAGGAAGACAGAGGGAGGAGAAGACTGAGTTCTCCACACTCACAAGGAGGCAGAGAGACGAGGAGAGATACAAAGACTCAGGCAGGAGATGGGGAGAGGAAGAGAGGAAGGGAAAAAAGTATTCCTCCCCTCTACTTAGATACAGAGACAAAGGGGGAGGGAAAGCAAAAGAAGGGTGGGAGAGAGTGTGAAGTGAGGAGAGAGGGAGGCAGCGGACGGGAGATAGTTAGAGGAACTGCAAGACTGATCAATGAGAGGCTGAGATTTAGGGGAGAAAATTCGACTCAGCAAGAAAGCGAGAGAGAGAGAGAGGGAGAGAGGGAGAGAGAGGGGGAGTCAATGACAAGGAAAGATTGATGAATGAAAGATGGGAGCAAAACATCTGGAGAGAAAAGAGAATATTTAACAGCGAGACTTAGAGCGAGTAGAATAAAAAGACATTTAGACAACGAGAGATAAGAGTAGAGAGAGAGGGAGCAGCAGAGGGGGGGGTATTTAGAGAGAGGGGAGATGAGCAGAAAAGTCAAAGAATCTCCGACAGAAACTTAAAGAAGAGAGAGAATAAATCAGAGCGGCGGAGAAACTTCTCTCTTCTTCTTCTTCTTCTCATCATACAGAGGAGAAACCACACGAGGAGAGCGGCAGAGAGTTAGGGAGATAGAAGAAGAAGCTCTTCAAAGATAGATAAATAGATATTAAAGTATATAAAACTCAAATGGCGTGTTACTACATTGTGATCAGTTCCACACACCTGCGTGACGGACAGCTGAGGAGCATCAAAGGGGTTTTCAGAGGACCAATAGGAACCACCGGCCAAAGAAACACGGTAAGGACTCGTGTCCGAGTTTGCTTTGAGAAAAGAAAAGAAAAAGAAAATTGAGGTGCTTTTATTTTGAAAGTTGTCTGATTGTCAGATCTTTGAATTGAAGGCATTTTATTCCAGCTTTGGATCTACGACGTTAATCCAGTTTAATGCCGAGGACTTGTGTGATTATTTCTTTATTTTCTGCATTAAAGCAAAGCTGAGAGTCATTACCTCTGAATCAGCCCGACTTAAACCACTCCCACTCACTTGGTGATTGATTGATGTCAGGTCCTTAATCATTGTGTTTGCTGAGTTAATTAATTGCCACTTCCATTAGGTAATTGATTTGGTATTGGAGGCAGAAAGATGCAGGTGGGGGGGGTGGGGGAAGCTGGCAGAGGGTCCTGCTCTTACACTAAGAGCTCCTCTGGCTCCGTGTCCGTCCTTAAGCACGCTCGGCATTATGTTTTCAACCTTTTAAGTGTTCGCTGTGTGAGGTCAGGAGGGTGTTCCCCTCTTTGCATCTACATTTATCCTCACTTTGACATGGGAGCCACATTTCTGTTGGTACATTTCATCCTAATCTATTCACAATGCTCCCCGTCAACACTTTTTAATGAGCTGCCATGAAAAACAACAACAACAAACATGTTATTTATAAAAGAAAATGCATTTGATTAAAACCTGAATGGATTGAGTTGAGAGACATAACTTTGTGTGTGCAGTTCTGAGTCTGTGTGGGAAGACTGGAGCCGGCCGGATGAGTCAGAGCCTCTTCTCATAATCTAAACTCCAACTAAACCTTGTGCTTCATTCTTACTGAACGTTACAGGCAAACATAATTACAGCGAGACCTTGTAGAGACGCAGCAAAGATTCCAACAGGCTTCAAAGAGAGACATCAGATGAGACGTCAGGAGGTTGTGTGAGGGCAGTGCGACAGTAAGATCATCACACTGGAGCATTTGTTTTGGAAGAAATGTACATTTTTTAATAGTCTACTATTTAAAAATCAAAGTTTAACCTTAAAACAAGAAGAAAGGAATAATTCCAGCTGTGTATTGATCATCAGGAATAAATTAACGTTATTTTTACCACAGGTTGCATATTTTGTCTTTGTTCTTTATCCTGCGTCGCCTCGTGAGACATCACCGTCAGATCATATTTCACTTTTACTTATGTCAATACTTTTAATAAGGGTCATAAATCACAAGTTATGACGGCACGTCACGGTGAAATGATGAAGCTATAGGTCTGCGAGAGTAACTGCATCAACAATGCATCTGATTTAACCTGCAATTAACTCACAACACAGCTTCTGCAGCCTCTCTGAAGTGTTCTGCAGCCGTTCATCTTCTACTTTGTGTTTTTACTAAAATAGCAACAAAATAAACATGAATTCCCAAATGTAGTACGAGCATCACACTGGTGGGTCTGTTTGTGGCTTAAAATGAAAACTAATGGGGCAAATCACAGATGTGGATTAGCAGAGAACTGAGAAAAGGTTACTAAATCTCATACTGTAATCTTGTCGCGTGTATCGCAGAGCTGGAAGTGCTGACAACGGCAAGAAGTGTTTTTAAGCCTTTGGCACATTGCAGCTTTTCATGAGCCTGATGAAGCGCTGAGGGAAACATGTGGCTCTTATCAGAGTTAATACAGATCCCATAGATCTTGGATCATATTTTTATGGACTGGAGAGTGCAGTCACGTCCACACTTGGAGTATATTTCCCCAAATTTAACCTGCAAATTAAACTACACTAGAATGACACACGTGAGGCTAATAAACACCAACACAAGTAGAAGTGAGCAGGAGAGAAGGAGCCTCTCCAGGGATCACAACAACTAAAGAATCACTACGTATTGATCCATCCACCTTGTCAGTCTCCTCCGAAAAACAACAAAATAAAAGTGTCTCCTGACGTGACACTGACGTGACACTGACGTGACCCTGACGTGACACTGACGTGACACTGACGTGACCCTGACGTGACCCTGACGTGACCCTGACGTGACACTGACGTAACCCTGATGTGACACTGACGTCACACTGACGTCACACTGACGTGACACTGACGTGACACTGACGTGACCCTGACGTGACCCTGACGTGACACTGACGTGAGGTTTGGTTGGTCAGATCTGCGTTTGGTTAGGGAAACATCGTTGTTAAAAGAAACCAACGACTCGGCAGTAAAGCAGCAACAATTCAGTCAGAACTGCAGGTAAAATATGTTTTCGGTTTGTTTGTCTGTCAGTTGGATTATGGAAACACTACGGGCCCGAGATTCATGAAACTTAATGGATGTGTGAAGCATGGGCGGAGGAGGAGCTCACTACAGTTTGGGGCTGATCCAAATCACGGGGCGCATACACGCCTTATTTCTCACTTGTGCAAACGGCCTTGACAGAGGACCTCCTTGTTACTTTGACATCCGGGGTCGTGCTTGTTCGCTGCGTCAGTTTAGTGTCCGGCGCAGTGTGAGCTCGTGGAGGTGGAGCCTCTACATAAAGAGGAGGAATGTGACTGCAGCTAAACCAACGTGTTGTTCCCGGTTAGCCTGTTAATGCATTTAGAAATCAGCTGGTTCTGTTTGGAGATGGAAGAAGTGTGCACCTCTTCGTCTCGGGGGCTAACGTTGAGCTAGCTAAACACCCTCAAAACCATTGCGATGTCTTCTGAGTCTGCACGTGTTGAAAGATGGAAATGTGTTTTTGTGAGTATTTGGATGCAGCCGGGTGATGTTGAAGTGTGATATTGTGTGGAGCACGCCGACCTCCTCCCTTTGTATCACAACTATTTCCTCTGCTGCTCCGGATGGACAAGAGTCACACATGTTTGTTTCTTTGCTGAAACAACTGATGCAATGTTTTCTCTTTTATTCATAAATGATCAGACAAAGAAACAGAAATACGCAGAGAACAACACGTTAAAGTGAAAACACTGATTTCCAGCGTGATACAAAGAAATCACGACGAAGACATCAAAAACTAAAACAATCCTCAAATCAACTCTTTCGACTCTGTTCCAACTTTAACCAGATTCCTCTTTAAAGGAAAGTTATTATTAATTATCGTGCGTCACTAAATAAACTAATGAAGCCATTACTTCACCTTTAACAAGTTAAAGCTTTCAAACTCGTTAAACGATGTCAAACTAAGGAAACACAAGGTAAAGTTTCTACTGCCAACACAATTCCATAAATACACTTTTTAATTACCCACTCAAGAAAGACGCAGGCGTTTTCAGAGGCACGTACTGAAGCTCTGTTTGTCACCTAATCCAGGAATAGAAAACTGTATCAAGAGATTTAATTTGCCAACAAGCACGACTACCCTCAGTCACCTTGGATCCTCGTGCACTGCAGCTAATTTTAACTCCCATGTTCTGTAGCGCAGGCAGGTCTGATGAAATTGCATGAAACGATCACGTCTTAAAAATTTAAATAACACGTTCAGTGCACGGGAAGTGAGGGAGATATGTTTTGCACCAGCACAAAAGGATTGCGTGAGAGAGACATGAGCAGCAGAGTCTGAAGCCAAAGTAAGAGTGAGGAGATCTGTTGGTGATGAGCGTCGACGCTTTCAACTCCACTTCAGTCTAATGTTCACACCAACATGTTTCACTTTCTGCTTCTTTACTCAATCAGGACCAAACGCTCGAACGTACGAGCGTCTTCGTCTCTGTGAGCTTTTAAAATCAAGACGTTTGTAAATCACAGTGACCACAAGTCTGGATTATTTGTTCTCTCATTATCATTAGTGCAGTTTAACAGGAGATTGATATGAGCATACTGTAAGTGTGTGTGTGTGTGTGTGTGTGTGTGTGTGTGTGTGTGTGTGTGTGTGTGTGTCTGTGTGTGTGTGGGTGTGTGTGTGTCTGTGTGTGTGTGGGTGTGTGTGTGTGTGTGTGTGTGTGTGTGTGTGTGTGTGTGTGTTTTACGGACGTTGAATGAATATGAAGTCACTTTGGACACAAAGCAGCTGTAAATGAATGACCATCATAACGATATTGTAAAATCTGCACACATTGAGAAAGTAATTCTCGTTCACAACTCAAGCAACAGTTTGTGATTCATGTTATTATTGTTGCAGGATTTGCAGAAAGATTAGTTACGATTTCAAACTTGTGTGATTTGCACTAAAATATGCAAAATCACATTTCACTCAACTTTAAGCAAACTTCAAAGGATGTAAATATAGAGAGGAACACCACTAATGCAGATGCTTGTGTACAGGTGTACGACAGCGTGATGTAATTAAGCAATGAACATGCCCCTCACGCTGCGTGACATGCACGGTGGAGCGCAGCGGCCACATTCGACAGTGATCTTGTCCATGGGGCACGAGGGCCATAAATATTCTGCTTACTGTCCCAGATTACTGGAGAGCATCTGGACACGACGCACAGACTGACAGTCCCTGTAATACACCACGACACAAACATACAAGACAAACATACAATGTCCTCACGGTTCACCAGCTGCAACAGGACGCGTGCTACTTTATGATCAATTACGTCAATACGGAGAAATGCAAAACTCATTATAGAGAAATATTACAGGAATAAAAGGCCTTGGAAACAAAGAAACAAAGATCAACACACACACACACACACACACACACACACACACACACACACACACACACACACACACACACACACACACACACACACACAGGGCTCAACAATAATGCCCCTTAAGAAAGTATTAAACACATCATTTAGAGTGGGTGACTCCAGATTAAGTCACTTAAATAAAGATTAAACGTGACAGACAACTTGCGTCTTTGTTGTAACTTGATAACCGCTAATAGATACAACTTTTGAAATAGTTTGTAAATAGGAAGACAGCAGAGCAAAGGCTGCTGGACGTCTTATTCATGCTGGTTTAAAAACATAAGGAGTTGAATATAAAGTCTCACCTTCCTCCAGTCGCAGGAATATCTTAAAATATGATGTTAGAAAAAGCATGAACTATTATTACAGGATTGTGAAGCGAGTAAACGAGTCGTCTGTATTTCCTCCCACACAGTTTGTGTCCTGATCATTTGAGTGAACTATCCCTTTAAACGAAAGCGTCTCCGTCGTTTCTGCTCCCTAACTGCCCTTCAGGCTCGTTTCCTGAAACATTTGACACTTTGTTGTTCTCTCCTCCTTCATGGAGAATAAATCATTCTAACACCGAGAATCAAATGTTTTTCTTGTACCTTAATTGCTGGAACGTGCCAGAGACACTGTGGGCGCGCTGCCCGTGTGTGTCTCTGTGTTACTATTCCTGCTGTCGGCACAGCTCGCCTCACCGGGGGGTCCAAAGTCTACACTTATTAAAACATTTATAAAACTCATGTAACAATGAGCACGGCCGATGGCGTCTGTATGTGTGTTTCTCTCAAATCAGGTAGTTGACAGCGTCTCAGCGGCGACATTAAGTCATGATAGCCCGCCAGCTGTCGGGGAGTTTTTAACACCTTTTCCCCTTGAAACGCGCGCAGCCAGAGCGGTGGTGTTGCTATAGAAACATTGATTCCAGTAAGTGAAATAACACTGATTTTCTACACCCTACTTGACAAAAGAAATGTTGACATCAACCTCCTTCTGAGCATGTAATCTTCTCTTCGGCGGTAATACTTACGAGCTATTTATTTGTTTTGGAGGCTTCCTGCGCCGGATGTGTTGCTCTCCAGGAAGTGAAAGAGATTTGTTTTAGACCTCAGGACTAAAAAACAAAAAAAATAAAACATCCTCCAACTAGTTAACTGGTTTGTTTTCTCTATCAGAGGTCTGTATTTAGTGTTGAGTGCTTTCAATTAAAACCACAGGTACTGCTGAGTGTCTTATAAAAGCAATTATGTCCTTGAGCCGCCGGGTTATGGTGCAATATTCTCACTTGGTGCTATTGGCTGACATCCGGCCTAACAACACCCAGGACAATACGACACTATAACCTACTGCCTCTGAGCCGTTAATGCTTTAAACCTGTGTGTGTGTGTGTGTGTGTGTGTGTGTGTGTGTGTGTGTGTGTGAATGAGAGAGAGATTGTGTGTGTTATGAGGTTTGAGCTAAGTCGCCAACAACATAGCTCCTCACTCCATAAATTAGCACCAATGAGGACACTCCGTGCATGTGCGTGTGTGTGTGTGTGTGCGTGTGTGCGTGTGTGTGTGTGTGTACCACTGCCTGTGTGTTTAACAGTAGTGGCCGGTCCGTCTGGGTTCGAGCAGATACGTGTGTGCGTGTGCAAACATGTTTCTCCAAGTGAGTGTGTTCAGCGCTGTGACTTACATGAAATGTGTGTGACTGTGTGTGTGTGTGTGTGTGTGTGTGTTGGGTAGTTGTGAGTACATGGTGTGCTTCATTGATGTGTGAAACATCAACTATGACTGTGGAGCCATCTGCTCCAAAGGGACAGATAGAGTGCAAGTGTGTGTGTGAGTGTGTGTGTGCGCACAAGAATTTTCTTCTCCACGCATGAGTGTGTTTTCGTGACACAGCAGAGTGTGTGTGTGTGTGTGTGTGGGGGTTTCTGACTACTTGGCTGAACCAACAAGTTGTGGGGTTTTTGTGCATCAGGAAGAATCTTTTGAACACTTTGAAACACTTCCTGCGTCTCAACATTCACTTTAGTTTCTCTGCTTTTAGTTACAGATTCATTCAACACGGATGTTCAGATAGAGAATTAATAAGTCGACAAGACTTCTAAATCAAACGACAACATACTTGATTTGTAGCCGCCCACGTTTTCTGATGTGACGCATCAATCAGCAGGACAACAAACTGTGTGTGAGCGCTGCGGTTCAGGTTTGATGCAATGATTCTTCTTGCATCGCAGCGTTTGCAACATCAACAAACACCAATATTATATACAAGAATACACATTTAACATAATGTGTTCACGACCCTTCAACGTACATTTGATCTGCGGTTAAACTTTTAGATTTTAGGATTGACGAGTGTTTCAGTTTAACCTTTTTAAATCCAACGTTCAGGACGCGGATGAAATTGGAGGATTTGTGTCCTGATGGCGACGATAATAAAACACGTGGTTAAGATTATTAAACGATTTAATCATGATTTAAAAAACAACGCTGACAGAAAACAAACAGCTAGTGCATAATAAATAATAAAAAATGAACAATAAAAAACAAAAAACAAAAACAAATAGCTAGTGTATAATAAATAATAAATAAAAAATAATAAAAAATAAAAACAAAAAGCTAGTGTATAATAAATAAAAAATAAATAAATAATAATAATTAAAAATAAAATAAAAAATAAAATAAAGAATAATAAATAAAAAACAAATAAAAAACAAATAGCTAGTGTATAATAAATAATAAAAATAAATAAAAACAAATAGCTAGTGTATAATAAATAATAAATAATAAAAATAAATAAAAACAAATAGCTAGTGTATAATAAATAATAAATAATAAAAATAAATAAAAACAAATAGCTAGTGTATAATAAATAATAAAAATAAATAAAAACAAATAGCTAGTGTATAATAAATAATAAATAATAATAAAACAAATAGCTAGTGTATAATAAATAATAAAAAATAAATAAAAACAAATAGCTAGTGTATAATAAATAATAAATAATAAAAAATAATAAAAACAAATAGCTAGTGTATAATAAATAATAAAAAATGAACAATAAAAAACAAAAACAAATAGCTAGTGTATAATAAATAATAAAAAATGAACAATAAAAAACAAAAACAAATAGCTAGTGTATAATAAATAATAAATAAAAAATAATAAAAAATAAAAACAAATACCTAGTGTATAATAAATAATAATAAAAACAAATATTTATAAAAAGGATAAAATCTCAAAGTTTACACTTATAAATTAATATCATATAGGTATTAACATGATAATGTGTATATTGTCCCGGCGTGCAATCTGTCAATACAGTAAATAGAAATAATAATATACTTTAAAACAATACAGTTACTCATGAACCACCTATGAAAAGGGACAAATTAGTTTAATTTAATTAAAACTAAGTCTAATTTTCATGTAAATGTTAACACGCACCAACAAACAACCTACAATGATATGCTTTGTCACGTTTTAGACTTCAGAATGCAGATTATGGCAACAGTTACGTCCAGGAGAAGTTCCCGTGATATCAGATTAATTATAGGAGTGGAAATACAAGATATAAATTCTGCAGGGATTATTTTCTCAATTTAAAAAGCGACTGAGGGACTTCTCCTCTTACTCTCTCCACTAACACAGCTCAATACAGCGCACCGATCGCTCCATTTGAGAGTAAATGATTTCCTTCCCACTAAAAATACCCCAATAATTATAATTATAATAAAGTACAGGCACATAAGGAAGTGCACAACAAAAGAAGCATGCTTCTCTAACAAAGCAGCAACATCAATGTGAGCGTGTGAACGTCCTCACATGTTCGAATGAGGAGTGAACATGCTTTGTGTAAACGAGTCTAACGTTGTTATCCAAGCTGGATTTTACATTTTTAATAGACCCCAAGACATCTTTCAGCGCTCTTATCACAGGAACCTTAAAGACCTTAATGAGCTGCTTTGGAGGAAAAGAAAACATGTTTTGCAAAATCCACAAGCTCCTGCTCCATGAAACCTTCCCGGGTTTAATTTCATCCAGAGTGTGAGACTCTCTGCAAACGTCCAGCTCGCTTCAGGCTCGGGAAACCATCCAACTGCTAAGACTTAAGATGTCGTCGTCAAACACTCGCAGAATGATCAGCGTTATCTCCGGCTGCCACCTCGGAGGTAATTGGTCGTTCTGGTGACTAATATTTATTTAGCCGACGAGTCATTGTTTCATGTTTATTTCATGACGGACGAGCACATCTCTGGTGAACACAGTTTACAGCGGAGCGTCTGCATGATTTCATGTCAGCTGTCAGTCAACTCTCCTTTAGTGTCCACGTCTATAACACAGCATAAACATACTTATACTGTGTTATAATCAGCTACTAGTTTAATTATTATTATATATAACTATACTCACAGCACATTATAAAACATTTTATAATCACTTAGAAAGTTTCATAAGACTTCATAACTGCTGGTCACTCAATGGCATTTATTATGCAAAATAAATCACAGTGTAATATAATTACCATATCTGCAATATATGATAATGTTTATTATAATGCATTATATTCACTGTTTATAATGCATTATAATAGTGTTTATAATGCATTATATTCACTGTTTATAATGCATTATAAACACTATTATAACAGTAAATATAATGCATTATAATCACTATTATAATGCATTATAATAGTGATTATAATGCATTATAATAGTGATTATAGTGCATTATAATAGTGATTATAGTGCATTATAATCACTATTATAATGCATTATAATAGTGATTATAATGCATTTTAATCACTACTATAACAGTAAATATAATGCATTATAATAGTGAATATAATGCACTATATTCAGTGTAAAGGCAGATTATAACGTACTATAAGTATGTTTATAATACATTATAGTCTTTGCCGTTATAGAAAGTGTTACAAACCTTTAACAGGGACACCAGGATGTGCTGACAGCATCATAACAGCGGTGATAAAAGAAGCCATAATATCCAGTAAAGCAGGAACAAGTCGAGAACAGTCGTAGTAAAGTAAAAACATTACTTGTATTACTCAGCAGCATGCGCAGCGAAGAAGAATCATGTGCTTATTATTCCACGAGGACGCAGAGCAGCTGATTAATGCCACGTGTGCAGAGGAACGAGGATAAGTTCAATGATAATCCATTTAGAAGACCTTTATGAATAAAGCCTTTTCTGAATAAATCAATACAAACATTGATGTGAACTCATTGAGATACAGAAGCTCGTGGAGCAGGCGTGAGCTCCGAGAGGGGGGGGGGGGTAACACGCAGGTTGAGGGTTCAGTTATAATAAACAGAGATGCTGTTATATATTATATATAATGTCTAATGTGATAAATGGTCATTTAATGCGATCTAATCAGATAAATGTTGCTTCTAACCCGCCAGCAAAACATTTCCAGTGTATTTAAAGTGTCCACACACACACACACACACACACACACACACACACACACACACACACTCATTCACAAAAAGCTCCCATTCTCACATTACAAACACATATTTATCTTTAATCAAAAGATTTCTTTTAGAGATGTTCCTCCAACATATAACACAGAATGTAACATGAAACACTGTAGTAACATATACATGTGTGTGTACTATCAACATATGTACGTAGTGGCTCTTCACACACTCTTCTGTCCTGAGGGAAGCTTTAGTTGAAGGGAACACTGATTTCGTGAACACGTCAGAGCTTTTGTACCCAAATAAGCTTTGTTCTGACTCTCTCACGAGTCGTGAACTAGAAAATGTTCTCTTGTACTCGTGAAATCCCCCCAGGGTCACATTTACCATCATATCACGCTCCGCGGAGCAGCTCCTGCTCCTTTACATGCCGACGAGCTCGCAGGTTCATGCGCTCTTCACTGCTTCCCTGGCTGTGTGTGTGTGTGTGTGTGTGTGTGTGTGTGTGTGTGTGTATGTGTGTGTGTGTGTGTGTGTGTGTGTGTGTGTGTGTGTGTGTTGGCGCAAGAAGAGGAACAATGCTACTGTTTTGTTCTCGTGAGTGGGAAAAAATGTGTGTGTGTGTGTGTTGCATCAGACTGAGTGATATACGAGGATGTCGGAGTACAGCAGGGCATCATCTGACACACACACACACACACACACACACACACACTCGCAGCAACACAACAAGTCCCTTAAATTCACCGTCGTGGCCCTTTAAGAAGAACAGAGTGATACATTTCTCATCCGAAGATGTTCTTAATGAGTCGAGGAGTGCTGAATGTTAAAGTATATATTTATGTAGCGCGGTCGCTACTCCATTACCATGGAAACTGAGGTAGCATGTTGGAGGTGAGTGGGCGTCAACGCGACTTGGATGAACCCTGCGAATGTGGTGGGAGGGACGGAGAGAGAGAGGGAGATAAAAAGGAGTCATGAAGGGAGAAAGTGACAGAGGAAGCAGAAGCAGATGGAGAGAAGTAAGAAAGAGAAGTTTGCTGCTGTGTTCTGAGAAGCGCACTTGTAACCTCGCTTCCTCTCCTTTGTCGTCCTCGCTAGTGTCCTCCTCGGTTCAACGAGACGTTTCTACTCAACTAGTCCTCCAAATGACACAAATAATGATAAACTGGAGGAGGACCTCCGCCAAGGCTGTTTCCTTAAGTGAAAAGTAATGCGTGTGTCTGCCCTGTGATTCGGATCCGCTCCGACATGTACCAATCACTCAGAGCAATGTGCTGCAGGATGAAAAACAACGAGAAAAGAACATTACATATATAAAAGAAAGATAAAAACATTCACGATAAGACGATACAATAACAGGGAATAAGATAAAAAGCAGTTATTGCTATTAAAAGGGAATTATTCTGATTTTATTTTTATTTATTTTATTTGCCACTAAACTCTTTAAATCGAACTGAAAGCTTTTAGCAGTTTAGTTCATGAGTTCAGAGAGACTGTATATTATATATATTATATTATATTATATGTATAGGTAGTGTGCAAACACGTGACAAAACTGTGTGACGTATGCGTGCGACGCCATGTTGGTTGGAAACAAATCAACAATGGCGTCTAAAGCGAACAACAACTCCGACTTCTTATTCTTCTTATTGGAAACATCGCTTTAGCATGAGCTCTTACAGATATAAAGTGGACGCCACACACACGGGTGAATTGTGCTTCTTCTTCTGTTAAATCCTCACGAGTTATGTTGCTAAACCAGCTGACGGCGCTCTGAAGAAGCGTTTCTCTGGGTCACGAGTAGCGTTATGACCACAATCATACACTGCGCACACGGTTGACATTTTCTTTCAATCTTAGACGTTTAAATACAAAGAAAATTACGAAGCGTTGCAACAACTCACACGTGAACAGGCGCTGTCTTGGTTGTGTATATACATCCATGGCTGACTTACGGGTTGGGACGTAAGCGTGACGTCACATGCACACGATCTATAGCGAGGAGACCTTTCCTCCTGCGGGTCACGACCTTCTTCTCTTTCCTAGCATCGAGGAAACAATAAGAGCAGAACTGACGCACACTTATAAATACTGAACGCAATAACTGCAGGAAGTTTGTGTAGAGGTTTCCAGATTATTCCCTTTGAATGTCGACCCCCCCCCCCCATCCAATGTTGTGTTGACTTCCTCCCTCCCTGTGTTTTCTCTCCTCTTGCTTTCTTTACTCGTTTCTCCACTGTCCTTCACTTCCATCCTCTTCATTCCTCTCCTCCTTTGTCTTTGTTTTAATCCTTCCATCACGTCTCTGCTCTCCTCCACCTGTTCCTCTGTTTGTTTCCTTCTTCTTGTTCCAACGAGCCCTTTGCAACCTCCTCCTCCTCTCCTCCTCTCCTCCTCTCCTCCTCTCCTCCTCCCTTTTGGCATTTCGTCTGTATTTCTCTCCTCATGTGAGCGAGTCACTGGCGGCCTTGCTTCCGACTCGTTCTCTCCTCCTCCCGTCACCTTTCATCATCATATCTCTGCCGTCTCTCCTCCCCTCTTTATGTTACCTTTATCTCCTCTCCTTGTTTTAAAAAGACCTTTGCAACCTTGTTTTCTTGCCTTTCATTTCTCTTCTTTTGTACGTATCATTTGCTCGTCTTCATGAGCAGCGTTGCTCTTCCTCCTCCCCTCACCTCTCATCAGTATGTGTTGCTCCTCTCCTCCCTTTTCTTCCTCCTCTCATCATCTTTCAGTCCTTTATTTATCTCTCTCCTCTCTTTAACGAAGCATTTCCAACCTTTCTTATATTAGTCTTAACCTCCCCCCCCCCCCCCCACTTTTCCCTTTTTTGTTTCCCCTCCTAATCTCCTGTTTCCTCACCTTCCCCCCCCCCTCGTCTCTATCCTCAGTTGAGTGAGCAGTAAAAACAACGATAAAATAATAATAAAAACAACAACTGTCCAGTGATTATAAAACCATCTCCATCTGGATCTCTCACACCCTCACACACACACACACACCCTCACACACACACACACACACACACACACACACAGAGCCGAGTAGGAAGTCAAACAGAAGGCCAATAAGACACGCTTGACTGGATGCGACTCTGCAGTGTGTGTGTGTGTGTGTGTGTGTGAAGGAGATAGCGAGAGATAAAGCGAGGCTGTGTGTGTGTGAACAGGGGGTGTATTCACTCTTGTCATTGTGTGAACCTTGTGTCCTCACAGCTACAGGGAAATGAGATAAATCCTTAAACATTTCTGTCGATACTCGAGGGAACATTTCAGACTAAAGACACCTGGAGGTCAGAGAGCGACGCCGCGTCCCGTCAGTCGAAGAAGATGAGGAGGAAAAGGTAACAAAGAGGAAACGACGGCGGGGATGTCTGAAGAGTCGAGATTTAACTCATTCACTTTGTACACGCTTGTTGAGAAGAGTCATCTGGCCGCCATCTTCTGAAACATCCTGTGACAGCTTTAATGATCGACTTCATGAAGTTATTAACACAAATATGTGTGTGTGTGTGTGTGTGTGTGTGTGTGAATGAGTGTGTGTATGAGTGTGTGTGAATGAGTGTGTGTATGAGTGTGTGCTGGATGAAGTTTAAGAAGCAATGGTGCAAAGCATGATGGGCAAAAGGGACACATCTGGTCATAACAGCCCGAGGGACACACACACACACACACACACACTGCTCTTATAAAAATGACGTTTCTGATTCGTTAATTATGTTTCAAGAGAAGATTTTCTCCCAGATTACATTAATTCGTACGTTTCACAAAGCGGGGCAGCGTGTCGGGTGGATGATCCCATTCTGATGCAAAGATTTGATCATTAGCAGCAACGTAGCACGTAGCATGTAGCACATAGCACGTAGCATGTAGCATGTAGCATGTAGCATTGTCAAAGCACTGCTTTGTATATTTGGTAAAGAGCTTCTAAGAGATGAACCGTGAACGAGGAGAAGTTTTATTTGGATGAAACATTACTCTGTGACTCATCGTGGTAAATAATCGTGCAGGCGTAGTTGTACCACATTTAGCTAAAAGCTATTTCCCATCTGCTGCCCCCGGGTACAGCTACACACAAACACGACTAATACAAGAGAACAATAACACGGACGAGACAAATAATTATAATTCTATTCAAATACAACGGCAGACGCAAAGATGTAACGAAGTATAAATCACTTCCTCAGTGAGCGTAAAACAACACAAGCGTGTGATCCACTGTTATCTGTGTTCTACGCTTGTTGGCCAGCGTCCTGTACAAGTCCTCCCAGCAGAGCGTAAACACAGATGACATATAGATGCCCTTGCTCCGGGGCACGTCGGCAGTGTCGGTGGGCGCCGTTGATACCTGAGATCAACAGAGTAATTCCTCCCTCCTGCTCGTGGCCTTTTCTCAGAGGAAAGGAAGATAGTCAGATATGTTGGCACTCAGGCTCTGCTCTAATGACACAGCAGACGAGCAGATAGCATTGATCAGAGTGACCCCTCTTTCCAAATCAATAGAAATGATCCCATCTAGATAACGTTACACACAATCGATAACGCTGCGTGTGTGTGTGTGTGTGTCTGTCTTGTTCCTGAGGACCTGACCTGTGTGTCGGTGAGGCTACCTGTGTGTGTGTTCCTTAATATAGTTTTGAGTGCGTCTTTGTCTGTGTGTTTGCATGCATGTGTAAGTGTGTGTTTGTGTGTGTGCTGGGGGGGCCGGTGGGGCAGCTTAAGGTCAGCCAAGGTGAAGCGTAATGGGACTCCGACCAGATCCAATCTGGGACCACTTGTGGCAAAATGAATTGGCCTCACATATAGGAAGTGCAGTCTATCCCTGAGTGTGTGTGTGTGTGTGTCCGTCTGTCCTTCCGTGTGTGTGAATGTGCGCCCAGCTGTCTATGTGTTTCTCAGAGTGTGTTTGTATATGTGTAAAGGCCATGCTTGCTGTGGAAAACTAATCTAATTTTGACAGGTTCGCACAGACAAAAGGCCACATTTATTAAAAAAAATAAAATCACCAAGCACCACATTGGCTATATAACTCAGAGTGTGTGTGTGTGTGTGTGTGTGTGTGTGTGTGTGTGTGTGTGTGTGTGTGTGTGTAGGCTGAAGTCATCAAATGTTTCACACACCAGCCGCCACTTTGTGACCGTCTGTGATAAGTGTAAAATGCCACATGATTGCTTGTGTTGCGATGTGGAAAGGCATCTCCATTTCCCGTCGGCGGGTCCGTCTCCTCGTGGTCGACTCTGCAGATCAGATGCCATCTTTGTTGCTGCTTCACCACAGAACTGTTGGCTTGTCACTGATATTCCCAGGTTCCCCCGACCCAACAAACATGGTTTGCAGGTCAAAAGAAGTCTAGACATCAAGGTTAAGATGTTAGGTTTCAACAGCATTTAAAGGAACACTTCACCACTAAATGCATGAAGGACTCGCCCTGTGACCTTCAACTCTTCTCTTCTTGTGCGATACAATCCACGTCTTATGCTCACTGCTTCCCAAACACGTGCACTAAAACCTTTACATTTAGCTTTTATTAAACAGATTTGTTGTTAAAGATGGCTGCCATTTACGTTAATCCATCAAGACCTTTCTCCGTTATGTTATTCTTCGCTCACGTGGCGGCGTGCTACAAAGATTCAAGGTAACGCAGGTGAAGTTTCAATAACTATAATGCCTCATATTGAAATATAGTCGTGTAAATGCCCCTGAAACAACAGGAAGGAGTATAGTAAAAAACTATAACGCAGAAGTCTGTTGACCTGCAGGAGTGTGTGAGGGGGTCTCAGTCATCTCTTTAATCACCGTCCGCTTGCAGAGGTGCAAACAGGTGAATAATAAGATCGGAGAGAACACACACACATTTGTTCAGGTCAGTTTGACTTCTTGGTCCACCTTCTGTCACAGCACAGGAATAAACAAACACACTCACTTAATCAACAAGTTAGAGTTCTGCTCTCCAGCTGACCTGGATGTGTTGCGACGCTGCAGCCTGGAAATATTCTTTCTTTTTCGCATTAAATCCTCGCCGCAGAATTTATTTCCTGCTGGACTAACAGCTGTTGGGATTCACAGCTGCTACGATGCTCACTTCTCGTCCACATCTGTATGTTCACGATCAGCTGACTGCAGAACTATTGTATTTCAGGGCAAATCAACATATAAAGACTGCGGCAAGCGGAGTTTATTATTCCGTGCCAAAGATATGATAATGCATTCATGGGTTCACCAAGTTGAAGGAAATAGGGTCCAACAACACAACACACACACACACACACACACACACACACACACACACACACATCATGAATTACACCAAAGAGAAGTGTCAACATGCACCAAAGTCAGATCATTCAAAGCAGACCCAGGGTCAGTTTGCATTAATGCAACACTGACATCATGGCGTTACAGCACGATGAATATTCACCTGTTTCAGGTAGCAAACGTCCATTAATGTGACGTCACATTAATACACGGTTTGTTTATTATGAACAAACCTTCACAATAAGTCGATCGTGGTGAATGTGCGTTAGATTGTTTATGCAGATTATGATTTCTGGTTTGTTTTTCACTTGAACTGTGATACAACACAAATATTAGCTTCTAAACTGAATGTAAAGTTACGTTTTAAGCGATTGTTGATTATTAGAATAAATATCGTGAATCACAATTATTTTGGCCGCAACATGAAGTTCTCATATCGTCCCATGCTGCGTACAAAAGGTTACATTATGGTATAAATACAATAAATGCAGTGTGTGAGTGTGTGTGTGTGTGTGTGTGTGTGTGTGTGAGTGTGTGTGAGTGAGTGAGTGTGTGTGTGTGTGTGAGTGTGTGTGAGTGTGTGTGAGTGTCAAGAACCACGGCACAATAAAACTCAAGATCCAAAATACACAATTCAAAACGTGTCGGACGTTCAAACAAAAAGATATTTTAATCCAAAGTTATCCATTAACAGCGACCGTACACTTGATTAGTTTTACTAACTGTCCCAAGAGGAGGGGACACAGGACTGTTTATACATGAGGTAAGGGGACACAGGTGACAACAATCAGGGGCGGGGCAGACGATCACAGAAGCGGGAAAACACACAAAGGCAGGAAGTTAAGTGACCTGGAACGAAAGGGAGAGGTGAGTTTCAAAACAAAACAGGAAGTGCAAGACGACACTAGACAAGAGTGACGGTAACTTAACGTGACCTGAGAGATATATACATAACGTTAAACAATCTGACGGGACAGTGAGTGTGTGTGTGTGTGTGTGTGTGTGTGTGTGTGTGTGTGTGTGTGTGTGTGTGTGTGTGTGTGTGTGAGTGTTGTATGGCAGCCCCTGACTCTGTATGGATGTGTGTGAAGGTGCTGACATGTGTTGTAAAGCTTTATAAATGAAGTCCATTTAGCGTCATGTTGAAAAGATAGTTCAGTATTCCTCTAACAACTTAGACAATGTGCTGACTCTAGTTTCAAACACCTTGGTGTCGACTCCAGCGACCGTATAAAAAGACACATCATCAATAGTTCCTCAGTCGTCTTTGTCCCCGTTTCACCGCAGCTTCAATATCACCTGTCTCAAAGTTTCACTGTCACCGTTATATCCGGCTTCCCTCGCTTCACCTTATTCCTCACCACACGCCCCCATGCAGCGTAGAATGTAAATAAACCGAGAAGCCACAAACAGCACACACACACACACACACACACACAGATTTGTATGCACCAACGACTTCGACCGTGTTTCTATTTCTGGCCCGGTTCGACTCCTCTGTAAGTCTACTGCGCCGCCTTTGGAGCGTTTCTGGTTGTGAAATAAAGGCTGCGGATACATGTACTTCTCCACAAAGATTTGTTAGCTCCCTCTATTACAAGATGTGCGTCTGAGTGTTTGTGTGTGTGTGTGTGTGTGTGTGTGTGTGTGTGGAGAGGGAGACAGAGATAACATTGTTCTCCCAGAAATCTATCAGCGCCAACAGGATTGCTTTCCCCCCCCCCTGCGCTTTTTCCTGTGTTTCATTCCTGTTTCCATCTCCCCCGCCTCTTCTCTCTCTATTCACTGTTCCCCTCTCCTCTCCTCATTCCTCCCCCTTTTCTCTCTCCCTCCTCCCTCTCTTTCCATTACTCACTCTTCTCAAGCTCTCCCCAAACAGAGCACCAGTTGCACTTTATAACGTCTAGTTTAGCAGCTGCCCACCAAACACAGAGACGCACTAGGAGACAATGGATAGCCGGGCTAACTTATGTGTGTGTGTGTGTGTGTGTGTGTGTGTGTGTGTGTGTGTGTGTGTGTGTGTGTGTGTGTGCATCGGCATGTCTGCAAAAGCTATCTTCTCTAAATGATACTCTGCCTCCTCTACCCCTGACAGAGAGAGAGATAGATATGAAGACGCCAGAGAAATGGGAGTAGAGAGGCAGGAGACGGATGGGAAGACGGGAGGGAGAGGGAGAGAGAAGAGGGGGAGACAATGGAGGAGGATATAGGGGAGGGGAAACGAGGGGAAATGAGTGATAGAGAGTGAGAGAATAAAGGGATATGTATAGGGATTAGGGACGGAGAAAGAAATTAGTTCTGGCTGGTGGAGACTGAAGACAAGAGGGATCGAGGTCGGGCGCTGCAAGGTTGTACTTTTCATTTGTCGGTTCAACTCTGTTATATCCTCACGCTGGGGGGTGACCTGCAGAGTGCAACATATTACACGTCGTAAGCAGCCTGGGAGATTTGATGTATAAGCAAATAAGCTCCTTTAATAAATAAATGTTGTGTTGGGTACAAAACACCTGCAGCACAAAGCAGTTACAGCTGGACGAAAGATCTCTCCAGATCCCACGGAAACACCGAAACCACTAAGAGCGTCTCTCATCACTGTCGGACCTCCTGCCCTGTGAGGCAGGAGCTGCAACATGAGGCCACTCATCCACTAGTCCATCAACAGACATTTAAAATGCATCTATTTTGCTAATCGCTCACTCGTTAAAGTTGTTTTTCATGCAGAATGTGAGAAAAATGAGTTTTTCAGCCTCAAATCTTTTATAATCACACAAACTGAATATAATTGCAGTTTGGACAAAACAAGACATAACCAATCAGCGGCAGATGAATCGATCGTTGCAGCTGTGCAGCTGTCAACTGGTTCATACTGCAGATGTAAATCTGTAGAGTCCTCGTCTGCTCGGAAATGTGTTTTGCTCGTTGTAGCTTCACTTGGATGTTTGACCTTCACTGAGCAGAACGATGTTTGTCTTCAGGGTCTTTAATCTGAACATGATGTTCTCTGCATCGCCACTGGTTTGGAAGCCAGTCATGGTCCAATGTGGAGGCTGAAACCCAGGAAGGACTGGATGAAGTATAAAGATTGTTTCCACCAACTTGCACAGAGTTGACAGTCAGGAAGGAGCATGAAGCTAATACGACAATACCTTGAACTGAGCTGGAGGTAGACGCCCCTGCACGTCCCAGGAGAATGACAAGTTCCCGTGTGTTCTGGGACAAATAACAAACACGGACGGGAACCGGCAGCTTGCACTGTTCATATGTAAAAAGGTAAAAAGCACAGAGGTTTGGGGAGAACCTGCAGCGAGCGGCATGGGCAATGTGAGAATTAGGTGATTCGGCATTCTTTTGTTTATTTGCCAGGTCTGTCTCCCTCGGGTGACACACAAGAGAAGTCATTGTTCACAGATGTCAATGTTTAGGAGGCCGGCAGCGTCTTTGCACAGGTGCGATATGGAAACGTTTCTCCAGACGTGCAGGTAATAAATAAATAACTGTGTTTAAATGTGTAGTTAGGACGATGTCATTGATGACACACAGAAACACACACCAACATGCTGTCAGTAGGAAACCCATCAGTCCTCCCAAATGTCACCTTTTATAAAACAAAGCGAAACATTTGTATTGTCAGATTGACCGCCGTGAGTTCTTCGCACGCCGCCCCCCGGGGTTCATGTTCACCTTCGACTTGTTATTAACCACACAGAAGAGTTCACACCGCGAGGCGCACACAAAGCTCAGATCGTGGATCTGCAGTAATTGATTCTTGGCCACGAGGTCTTCACCGTTGTTAACATGTGAGCATGTAATGCACAATCACACTTCCAGCTGACGCAGAGCAATGTTAGCATTCGTCGGAGTCGAGCTTCCACTTATTGATTAGTTGGAATCCTTAACTTTTCATGCAAAGATGGCCGAGCATGCTGGTTTCCTGCTTTTCTCTGATTTATATCATATTAAACTAAATATATTTGGGTTCAACCTGGACTTTGATAAACTGGGATGGACATTTTTCACAATCTTTTAGCTCGGTTTTGGTCTCCACCAGCTCGTAAAGGAGATTTCTGCCTCTTTAGTTCCTAAATGTTCAGTTTTTCTTCATCAGCTATAGTTGCTAACGTTGTCCGTCTGTCTTTTGGGGCTGGGTACGTAGCGTTCAGTGGGTTCAAACAGGAGCCACGCAGTCAAATAAACGTGCTGTAAAACCAAAACAAGGAGCTGAAAGAGGCTAAAACACTTTGCAAAAGCTGCGAGTCGAGTGACAACTTTCTCTCACAACACGAAGATTCAACTGATTCAATGTTATGAGCAGAAATATTAAAATAGTTTCTCTTTAATTCAGACAACAGCACCGTGAATCTGTTTAAGGAAACGGTATTGATTTATTGTCCAGCCAAACCTGTGACTGCAGAACTGCACCACATTATCTGTATTTCATTTATTATTCAGGATTCAAACGCTTGAATATATGCCTTACATTTTTACAAGCGGAGCCGACTCAGCTGACGGTGATTTATTGGATTAACCGCATTTATTCTACTCGGAAATACTCATTACTTAAATCTGTCATTACAAAAAAACGGGTCTTGCCATTATGGGTTTAGGCTTTAAGTAATTATGTTGCACGTATCTCCTGCAAGAAGTTAGTAAACCTTTCTAATTGCAGTATTGGATTGCTCATGCCTTGCTGCAAACCATTAACTAAACGTCTGAGAAGCCAGATATATACGCTGTGAGGTAGTTAATTAGGAAGGAGCAATGCCAGCGGTTAAGACACCCCATAATAAAGCTATAATGCTTCAGAGACCTCGGCTGAACAACCGCTCTGACCGGGGAGAGGCTCCCAGCTGCATTCCCACGTCCGAGGAGCTGGACGTCGGATATTGAAAGCGCCGTAGCGAGGCGAGGCGACGATGTGCTTTTCACAGCTTCATTCATCAACCTTTTACTGCGGAGCGTGGAGAAATAATATCCGTCTATCCTTCCCTCCCTCACTCTCTCGCTGTCTCTTCATTATATACCCACCTGCATCTTCTCTCTTTCATCCCCTTGTCTCCCTCCATCTCTCTGTTTCCCTCCCCCTGCTCCTCCCCGGCCTCTCCTCTCCTCTCCCTCTCTGTTTCCCTCCCCCTGCTCCTCCCCAGCCTCTCCTCTCCTCTCCCTCTCTGTTTCCCTCCCCCTGCTCCTCCCCAGGCCTCTCCTCTCCTCTCCCTCTCTGTTTCCCTCCCCCTGCTCCTCCCCGGCCTCTCCTCTCCTCTCCCTCTCTGTTTCCCTCCCCCTGCTCCTCCCCGGCCTCTCCTCTCATCTCCCTCCCTGTTTCCCTCCCCCTGCTCCTCCCCGGCCTCTCCTCTCATCTCCCTCTCTGTTTCCATCTCTTCCTCCATCCCCTCTAGTTGCCTCTTAGAAATTCCTTAACGGCACTTTTTTTTTGGGGAGGAAAGACAGAGATTGATGGAGTGAACAGCAATAAAGAGACAAGAAGAGGGAGTCAGAGTGAAGGGGGGGGGGGGGGGGGGGTAATAGAGGGAAAGAGTGAAAGAGCAGGGAGGGAGGAAAGAGAGGCGATGTGAAAAATCTCTGAGCCATAATCTTCACTCAGCCTGGAGAAGCTCTGCCAAGCTGACCACACACACACACACACACACACACACACACACACACACACACACACACACACACACACACACACACACACACACACACACACACACACACACACACACACACACACACACGTTCTGTGTGGGCTAAGTTTAAGACAGAGTGGAAATCAATGCAACCACTACCACTATGCATGATAATGAGAAACACTGTGCCTGTATGTGTGTGTGTGTGTGTGTGTGTGTGTGTGTGTGTGTGTGTGTGTGTGTGTGTGTGTGTGTGTGTGTGTGAGGCAGCATGACAGAGGATGTGTGTGTAAAACGAGCATCTGTTTGTGTGTGTGGATGCCAGTGGATATCTGCAGAGTGTGTGTGTGTGTGTGTGTGTGTGTGTGTGTGGGGGGGGTCTAATCCCAACTAAGCCTGTGGATGTGTGTGTGACTGTGATACAGAGTCATAGGCTGATTGGTGTGTCTGCCTCCGAGAATATGTGTGTGTGAGTGAGTGTGTGTGCGGTACGTGTACTTACATGTACACGTCTACATGAGTGTGTGTTTGTGTTACGGCGTCTCTGGAGGTAAACTCGCTCCTTGAATGCGATGAGGGAGAGTTCAGGTTCAACAAAAAGTCACTTTATTAAATGTGCCGGGTAAGAGCAGGGGTAGTAAGTGAAACTAAGCCTCTTCCTGGTCGCGCTATCTTTGCTCGGCACGTCGACTGGAGGTGATTGAAGCAGAGGGGGGAGGCAGCGGCGAGGGTGGGGGTGAGTGGTTGGAGGTTAAAGACAGGGCGGTGTAGCTACAAGCGGCGTTAACCTGTCCAGATCCAGCGCTTGAAGTCGCGATCCAAAATCGTTATGACTGGTCACGCCGAGGGTTCTAAGAAATCCATAAAACACCGACCGAATCCCGACACGCCGGGCAGTTCATCAGCAGCTCAGCCCTCACATTAGAGATATAAGAGGGGCCGTTAAGTCTGCTGCAAGATGAATGTGTGTCTGCATTTCAACTTTAATGTATAACTGCAGCTGTGACAACATATGTTCTCTTCAGCACACGCATGCATGTGCTTTACTATACCTGCATGTGTCACAAAGCTTCCTGCGCTCAAACCCAAACATGCAGATTCTTCCTACCAGTATCCAAATGAGCCAGCAGTAGCACAGCTCTCACACACACACACACACACACACACACACACACACACACACACACACACACACACACACACACACACACACACACACACACACACACACACACACACACACACACACACACACACACACACACACACAGGGAATTAACTGTGCATGCAGCAGAACACATTTCCAGACTGTGTGTGAAAGTGAACGTATTAAAATAGCCTGCAGCTCTGACTGTACACAAATGTAATGTCAAGGAAATACATTTAGTCCAACGTTCTTGTATCCTAAATGTCTGCGTGTGGTTTGTGGTCGATTCTTGGGTTCACGATTTCAGGATCTGCTCAAGTCTGCGAATAAAGGCGGTGCGGCGCATCAGAGCATGAACGCAGAGTGAAGTGTGTGTGAGATGGTGACTCATATCAACTGAAGGCAAACCTAAGACGAAAGGAAGTGTACGTTCAATACAAAAGAAAGGTAAATGATTCCTGTTACATACACGTCTGTCCATCAGCGGTAATATCGAGATGCTTTGGTAGAAAAGATTTTATTTTTCCTCCTCGCTTCTTGAATGCCACCATTTCATCATCAGCGTAATCAAAGCACGAGGCGCCGGTTCCACTCCGTTTGTGGGAAAGTTTTCATTCATAAAAGGTCAAACAAGAGTCCTGAGATCCTGAGTTTAGTCATAAGGAGCTGAAACAATTATAAAGTACTTTTACAGCAACGACTGCAGCGTGGCACAAACACTGAGGAAGTGAGTCAGACGAGAGGCGGTCCAGAGGAAGTGAAGTCTACAGAACAATAACGCCATCAGTCAAATTCTAATGTAACGTTTGAGTCTGTAAGCACAACTGTGTGAAAGCATTTAAATCTGCTGCATGATGCACACGACATTAGAACGTGTGTTACAAACATGATATTAATATTATTATCCTTAAACAACTCCGACATGACACAAACCAATAAGTACGAGCGAGTGGTGTGTGTATATGTATCTCAATATATGTACTGCGTGTGTATATAGTGAGTGTGAGAGAGTGTGTGTATGGCTGATGTAGTGGAGTGTGTGGATGTGGGGTGTGTGAGTGTGATTTGTGAGAGTGTCTGTGTGTTAATTGGAGGCCTGTTGTCTTGCAAGATCATCCATTTGTCTCCATCTGGCCCTCTGGCTGCAGAAACCTCACACACACACACACACACACACACACACACACACACACACTCACACACACTAACTCAACACGCACGCCGATGGTGCATCCACTCGGCAGCGGTGTTCCCACGGAGTGCCAAGGTCCTCACCCGCCACACTTGAAACATTTTGAAGACAACAGTACTGACAGCGTTTTATCAAAGCCGCCACTCAAACGTGTTTTAATCTTCAATCGACGTGCTTCTCTATGATTTCCGGCTTCTGTAGTCTGCGGCATAAAAGACTTAAATATTGTCTGTGAAGTGGAGGTGGAGGGCGAGCAGCGGGCCCACGGGCTCATTTAGGAGCAGCCTGGATTCATTCGTTTAGAAGGTGATGCTCAGCTTCTCCCTTAAACACACACAACACGGCAGCCTCCTTCTTTCATCCAGCGCGGGACATCCTGCGATGAAGCTTCACTAATGCAGCTCACTCAGGACAGTGAACGTGTGTGTGTGTGTGTGTGTGTGTGTGTGTGTGTGTGTGTGTGTGTGTGTGTGTGTGTGTGTGTGTGTGATTAGACTGTTTGGCTAGAATGTGGGTCAGGAACCAGCCTGGCAAACACTCTTGGAAGTGATGCAATATTAATGTCAATATGTCCATCCTCGTTGTCGCAGATTGGGTGCGACTTGTTAACGAGCCAGATCCATGAAAGGGTTCCCGCGCAGAAGATCTGGCACGCAGGAGAGCATCACAGTGTTTCTGAAGTCTTGGGCGACACCTTTTTAAGTTTAAGTTGACTATAAGTCTGGGCTTTGAGTCAATGTTGGCATCGTTGTCTTTCTTTATCCTCAGATCATTGAATCAGAGTGAGGTGCAACAGGAAGCGACTCAAAGACAAACATGTCAGAGTGTACATGTGGGGAGCCAGAGGGGGAGCACGTCACGTTCTGGTGTCTGCACAGAAACAAACAGCGATAGCGAGCAGCATGGACGGACGAGCGTGTCGTTCATATAATAAGAGTTCACACTGAGATGTGAAAAGTATCCGGCGTCAAACACAACTTGGCAATCTGGCTGGTGTGGAAGCAACAACGCACGCACGGCGTTTAACACATATGGTGTCAGAAGTCACCACATATGAACTATTATTATCACGATTCTTTTCATTAACTTTTACATGTTACAAGTATTTCTTTAAATAATTCCTTGCTACAAATAAACTTAAAATATTCAAACAAAAACAAACAAAAAAGCAGAAAATTCAAAGAATGTGACTGAAAAATGACTTTAAATGAGTTAAATCTAGAATATTAAGCTGATAATAATAGTAATAATAACTTTTATTACATATTATAGATGTTAGTCCAACACCTTAGTGCTTCTACTTATATTTGCCTTTCATAATATTAAAAGGAGGGATGGGAAGTCTCTGTAATTAACCCACAAAGTACACAGTCGACTTCAAACCCCCTCTTTTCTTCTCCCTTAATCTCTGTATCTCTCCCTCCTCCACCCGTCTCCCCCTCTCTCTCCCTCTCGCCGTCTCTCTGAAGTCCAGCCGTCGTATCAGACGGGCTAATTAAAGCAGCACATAATGAGAGAGCAGAGGGGGAGGAAGAGGAGGAGGAGGAGAGGGAAAGGGGAAGAAAGGAGTCATGATTCGGGGATGTCACATCGCTATCAAAGGAACTACTTCTTCAGACTCATTTCCTCTTGCACCGAGCCTCGCTGTAACGCCGCATCTTCTTATTCTTTTGTGTTTTGCTTATTTGCGATTGAATAATTCAAACTAACAGAATTATTTAAAGAAACACAGACGCTTGGTCGCTGTTTGAATAAGAGCGTTCTGATGAAGAGGAGCAGCTGATGTCTGTGGGGTGTTAATTAAGCCACTTTGAGAAGTTAAAGAAGTGTAACGTGCAGCCTAAGGACCTCCCTGGAGACAGCGACGTTTCAAACACACGAATGCAGTGGCTTTAAATGAGCTGTGAGAGAAGGTGCTGGCGAGACGACACCTATGTGCATTTTACTGCCATATATTTCAGATTCATTATTACATGGGGGGTGTGACGGTGCAGGTACCTCCTGTCTGGGATCTACCTGCATATGAGCTGCATGTTAATTAAAGGTGCACAAAGAAGCTCTGCTGTTAAGAATCAGACTCTCAGTTTCAGTCTCTTTGTGGTCGTCTTGTGTCTCTGTAGTTGCTATGCTTCTCTTCACAACCCTTTCGGGTGTCTTTGTGACCATTTTGCATCTTTGTGGTTGTATGTCGTCTCTTCGAAGTCGTTTTGCGTCTTTTTGAAGTCGTTTTGCGTCTTTTTGAAGTCGTTTTGTGTCTTTTTGAAGTCGTTTTGCGTCTCTTTCAGTGACGACTCTGCAGGCCCGTTCAGTCATCCTTCCATGGAAGTCCACCAGCACGAGCTTCTCGTCTTGGAGTGATTTTAGAGCGGGCCTTGTCTCTGCTGTGTGGCTGATGATGAAATGACTTGAAAGATGAGAGACAAACGAAGAGAGACAGAGATTTAAAGAGGAGAACACGACAAAGACAGGACACAGAGCGATGCAGAGACAATAACCAGGATGTTATTCCTGTGTCATTACTTCAACACCCATTCTCCCTCTACTGTCTCATCTTCTCTTTCTATTATTTATCCTCTCTTCTATCTCTATCATTAGTTTTTATCTCTCTCGCTTTCTGTTGTTCAGACACTCAGACAAATGAGCCATGAAATATTCGCCATCAAGACACAGAGCCTTGTGTGTGTGTGTGTGTGTGTGTGTGTGTGTGTGTGTGTGTGTGTGTGTGTGTGTGTGTGTGTGTGTGTGTGTGTGTGTGTGGGTGGAAGGCTGTACACATGCATGTGTGTGTGTGCGCGCTCATTTTGACTTTGGCTTTGAAGCCTGTCGGGTCTACTAGCCGCTCTGGAAGGTAGCCCACCTGTGTTCGATCCGACTTTTGTGATCCAAAAGATATTTTGGCAGGCGCAAAATCTAATTGGCTGCAAGAAATTGTGAATTCACCGACTGCTGCACAGCTGACCAGCCAAGAAGAAAGGTTGTTTCATGGAGATCTCCGCCAAGAAACCGCACAAGAAAATGTACCAACACTGAAAACTGGGCTCTACAGTTTGTAACAATCTGATGGGGAAGATTTAGGACATTTCTGCACTGCAAACATCTCACTACTCTTTTTATTACACAGAACTATCATCTGTCCCTGAACGCAACGTGACCACACCTCAGCTGCAACGTGCAGAAGTTGTCAGAATCATTCTTGTGTGACGATAAAGCTCCATAGTTACTCTCCTAAAAGACCTACATCATAATTGCAGGGAAAACTCCTCGGAAGAACTGCTCATCTAAAATAATGTTAATATTCAGTCATCGCTCATTTATTATTCAAAACCTTTTCCTCAACATAAAAGTTAAATCTGTCATGTAGAAAGAATGTGCAGCTGACCTGATGAGCAGCGGCTGAAAGACGATCTGCTTCATGACGAGATGAACTGGAATTCATTTACTGGAGTTTATCAATGTAACGTGTAAACATCTGCTCTCTAGTATATACACGCTTCAGGAAACAAAAGCCAGGAAGAGGTCAGCTGAGGAAATACTGAATTTATATTCACATAAATCAAATATATTTCCTGGTTTTGTTGTTTTTGTTTGGAGTTTAAAAGACCCGAGCACCACAGAGTTTAAAAGACCCGAGCACCACAGAGTTTAACAGAGTTTAAAAGACCCGAGCACCACAGAGTTTAAAAGACCCGAGCACCACAGAGTTTAAAAGACCCGAGCACCACAGAGTTTAAAGACCCGAGCCCACAGAGTTAAGCCGAGCACCACAGAGTTTAAAAGACCCGAGCACCACAGAGTTTAAAAGACCCGAGCACCACAGAGTTTAAAAGACCCGAGCGCCACAGAGTTCAGGATCTGTGAGAAGCACACGACACGACACACAAGTAACCGCCCAGTAAATATTGATTTGATGATCTGCTGGTCAAAACGTGGCCCAACGTTGAAGCTCGACGTTCTTTGACCTGCAAATCATCCAATAATTGGTAAGCGTGGTGAAGCTGGTCATTAACGGCTGCTCCAGATCTGGTTCCTGACGGAGGTCAGTCGAAGTTCAGAAGGAGGTAATGTCCCATTAAGATTATTAAGTTAAGATGTTGTAATGATCCGGACACAGAAGGGACGACACACTGGATTGAACCAGAGGACAGAAGTCCAACTAACTTCCAGAACATTGAAGGAAACGCACCTTTAGCTAAGACATATCTGTGGGACGTTCAAGGGTCGTGGCAAACAGTGGGACTTTTAAACGCCATAGTCAAAGTACATTTACCCAAGTATTGTACTGTATGTGTGTTTTTACTACTTCTACTCCATCTCAGAGGGAAATACTGATATGTACTCAGATTATTTTATTTAATCTACATCTTTTATTACAGATTAAACTACTCAGCACTAAAGTCATTAAAATCAGCTGCAACATTAATGCAGCAATAAATATAATTAAATAATATACATCATTCTGAACAGGGTACCTTCTACTTACTTACTTACGTACTTACTTTACACACACACACACACACACACACACACACACACACACACACACACACACACACTTTTTGTTTCTGTTTTTGTATCTTTGATGCTTGAACTTCAGCTCACTGCGGGACAAATTACTGCGGATCAAAACATCTCCCCGTCACCATGAAAACTTAAAGACTGGTGTCATTTTTCAGCAAGTTTTGCACAAATGCAAATGTTCTTCGTCTTTGTTGTTGTTGCCATGAAGCTAATTATGTGGATCTCGTGTCTGTGCTGGTAGCAAGTGTAGTTAATCACCACGTCAGCATCCTTCATGAACGAGAACAGTTTCCAGATCTCCAGTCATGCGAGAGATGTACAGACATCAGCTGCTTTAACAGTTTTAAAGGTTACACCAGACATAAATATTAAACTATTGACCTTGAACTGCTTCTCAGCCCCCGTGGCTCTGATTTGTTGGCGTTTTCTCGTCAACTGGGAAGATCCGGTATCCATCTGAACTTCCCAGAGTTCTCTGGCTGTTCTTACGACGATGAGCCTGACATGAGCTCGGCTGCTGGCATTCAGAGTCTGAACAATATGACGAGAGCGGAGCGAACCCTCAGACCGAAGTACGTTTAATTGGCTGCACGGCGAGCCTGCAGAAAGCGTGCGGTTCCACCTGACTGAAACATATAGTTATTACGTTTGAAACAATACACAGTGCGAAGGGAAAGAGGCACACTTAGCTTGGCTACGTGGTTATGCTAATGCTAGGATGTGCTATAAGATATTCTCACGCTCCTGGGCAGCTGCAGACGTACTGCGCCCGCCGGCTCTGGTGATGTGCAACACATCTCAGGGAAAACTGGGTTACATTTAGAATGTTTTACATATAATCATTGTTTCCACATGATTACATTTGAATGTGCGGTTTGAACCTGTGAAATACAGTTATATAAAAACTGACTTCTGAAGAAAACTTGACCCAGTTTTCACGTTGACGTCCTGCAAAGTGAACGCTCACTGGGAAGTTAATAAGTTTGTGATTTGATGTTTTTTTGAGAACATTTTCTGCCCCCCCCCCTGCTGTCACACACACCTTCAGTGCAGGTGTCAACAGAATGCAACAACAACCTAAGAAAGTCCAGAGGAAACCTCAGTGCAGCGCAGCAGGCAGCTGGAGCAGATAAATCCAGTGGGCTCAGCCTTTAAAGCCCCGGCTCGAGCTGCAGCTGGCGGGCAGCAGCCCGAGCCTCCGCCCGTCTTTGTTGCCGTCCCTCGACACACAACTCTGCCTCTACCAGCCGGCTTTGACTCTATGAAATGTGAAGTGATCCAGGAGGTCCCCTGCACGTACAAACTGGAAAGTTGTTTTGGCTGAAATGCGGCAACTCCAACAGCTGAGTGAGCAGGACTTCACTCCCCAGAGGCAAAGACTTGAAAAGCAGCTAAAGTCTGCGCGCAGCTCTTTCTCCACCAGCTCATTAAACTAACTTCACACATCGTGATAAAACAGAACATTATTATCAGACTGGTGACTAATGCTGCAAATGAGGTTGAAAATCTTCAAAGTTCAGATTCTTTCATGGATTGTGCTGCAGGTTTTAATTATTCACTATGTTTGTTATAAGCCAATTAAAATGTTTAACTATCACAATAATCTTTACAGAAATAATGCTCGTGGTGTCTCTAACGAATCACACACCTCACACTCGTCAGACCTACGCTGGGACGTTGGGAGGTTGTTCATGAGCTTTAAGTCGTAATTTATAAACTACATGGAAGAATATACGTTTGTTTTGTTACTGCTCAGCACTTTTCAGAGTTGTTTTTGTTAATGGGAACTCATACAAACACAAAACTGGTGAAACTTATTCGTCTTAAAGGAGAAGTTTGAAATATTAGTTTTGTACTGCAGAGTTTGTGTTTTAGTGAATCGTTTATTTTAAATAAAACTCATTTAAATGACAAACAGGTTCCTTTTAAATGAATCATCTCAGCCTTTACTTAAACCCTTAAGTTGTATGTTTCAATTCTTTTAAATTGTCCTAATTAATTCCTTTAAAATACTAAACTGTGTCTCTAGTTACTTAATTTTCCCACTTTTTCTTTCCTTCGAGTGAAGCAGCGAGAGCTTCTGGTTCTTTTCTCTCTTTTGTTACATTAGATTTTATTTAAAAGGTACTTTTGCCCAAAGCAACCTACAATAAATGGATATAAATAAGATCCACAGATGTCTTTCTGTAAAGATGAACTTCTGTTCATATTCTAAATTGGATAAAAACCGAATGACTAAACATTTCCCTGAACATTAGCGCTTCTCAAACTTTGTTATCGGCTTTTATTCAACACAACTTCCCTTCGTTTCCATCCAGTTTCCAGCACGTCTGTCTGTGCAGCTGCGAGGAGGAAAAGTCATTTCTGTTCTTCAGCTACATCTAATTTCCAGTAAATGAACAAGAGAAAACGCATTTGCCAAACTAACAGACCTTACAAAATTCATCAATTTAACCCGCACAGAGACGTTTTAATGAAACTTGTTCTTTGCTTCACGCTGAATATTATTTTACTGTCTGCTCTGAGCGAAGAGCTTGTTGTAGGTGATGAGTTGGAGTCTAAACTGAACTACAAGACTACAGTTAGTTTCCCTGCTATAATGTGGACGTCTTCACAACAAATTAATAAACTCTTATTTCCCTCTAGAAAACCAGAACAGTCAACTAATATAATATAATATAATATAATATAATTTATTATAATATAATCAAATATAATATAATATAACATAACATAATACAATATAATATAATTTATTATAATATAATCAAATATAATATAACATAATACAATATAATATAATATAATACAATATAATATATTATAATACAATATAATATATTATAATAGAATAGAATACAATATAATATAATATAATATAATACAATATAATATAATATAATATAATATAATACAATATAATATATTATAATATAATATAATACAATATAATATAATAAAATAGTTCCTTCATTTGGTAAAATGAAGGCGGTGAGAAGGTCAGCCGCTTGTTTGTTTTTTCCCCTTTCAATTAAAAGAAAGCATTTATTCTGATTGTATGACGGCTGTTGACCACCACACACACACACACACACACACACACACACACACACACACACACACACACACACACACACACACACACACACACACACACACATTTCATTTCACTTCTCTTTTAATTTAAACCTTCATTGTCCCAGAAGGGATTTATTTTCTGTTTTTTTTGTTTGTTTGATGGGTTTTATGATGAAAAACATACAATAATAAAACCAATTAAACAAAACACAGAAACGTCCTACAGAACGTAATATACAGATACAGAACGACCCTAATAGCTCCAGAGTCAACAGCTCCGTATAGTCCTATAAAAAGTTGATTATCGGGGAACAGAAAGACGTTCTCACACCGTTAAAAAGCGACAGTTCTGTCTCCAAAATAAGCAATTACATTACAGTGGGTGAGGTAATCTTATTCTCTTAATTTCTGGCACTCTGAGATATTACCCAGAGGGCTCACACCACCCTGGAAGACCGGGGCAGCATCAGCTCTCCTCGCCATATGCTCCTCAAAGGCTGAGTCAGTAACCTCCACAGCTACTTCACACCCAGCTCCCTCCTCCAGCTTTCATTTCCAAATGCTCAAAAGTATGAAATGAAATGAAGCATTTGTCGGAGGAACACATGCTGCGGAGGATTGTGTTTTTCTTAACGATCAATAGCAGATATTCGCAGCTCCACCTGTACGATTCTCTTTCTTCGCAGGAGGTAACGGCAGATTCGCAGCACTGGGACGACCGCGCCCGGCCGAGGAGGCGCAAAGTGATCAACTCTGCGCACTTCCTCCCTCTTTTCTTAAACAAAATGTTTTTGAACGACCCGACTCGACCCTCAAACTTGATAAAAAAATCTACATACTGGCTGCGGTTAGTCATTAGTGTTAAGAAAGTACAAGCTTGGAGAAAGAACATAACCCTGAGGGAGACGGAGGAAAAGAGATCTGTCAGTAAGAAAATCATTTCCAGGAGCTGCTCGGCGAGCGTGAGAGGCTGGAGAGGAGCTTCACTTCACAAGTCTTCACACTTCAGACTTATCAAACCATTTATAAGACGTCCAAAATCAAATTAGTTACAGCCGACAGCTTTGTTTCAGCAAAAGTAATACATTTCAAGATACTGAGCCGAGCAAGAGTTTAGATTCGAGGCTCTCGCCCTCTTTTATCACCTTTTAGTCTTCAAGTAAAACCCAGTTCAGCTAATTGGGCGTTAATCAACAAGACGTAAGAGCTCATTCTTCGCCTCTTTTAGATCACTGTCTGGTCTTCCAGCTGAAAACAGGCAGCAGCAGCCGTCTCCAGTAAACACAACCAGACAAGTGTTCGCTAACCGCCTGCATCAAACGTCAGAGACTCGAAGTAAACAAGCGTCTGGTGAGGAAAGTGGAGCATCCACCAGAGGAAGAGGAGTCGCTGTCGACTAAACCAGAACTCAAAAAGAAGGTTTCGACTGCACCTCAATAAAAATAATAAATGTTATTATTTGAAGCTGACGTACCTGCAGGATTCTTCCTGACGTCGTTTAAAGTCCTTTTCTTATTCAAACATCACAATTTCTGCTTTCTCAAAACACTCGCAGGGTTTTTGTCTTTGCAGCTAAACAATTATATTAATAATTAAATAATCTGTCGATTGTTTTTCTGATTAAGCGAATCATTGTCTCGTCTATAAAATGCAAAAAAAACGTTTTCAAATTGCTTGTTTTGTCCAAAACTGACAAGCAACAAATCTTAACATCTAAGAAACTGGAACCCGTAAATTAAGACAGTTTGTTTGATAAAAGATTAATCAGTATCTGTATTTGCTGACTAATTGACTCGGCACTCTTTACATCCCACCTTTAGCATCACAGCTGTAGTTTAAACAGGTGATCACGAGGTTCGGGACACATCGTCATCTGAACTGTATCCCAGTGTTTCAACAGTTGCTTCTCAGCAGTTGTTTCCAGACTGAAATCTGAGCTTGTAAGATGCAGTCGGGCTTCAGAGAGTTTCACAACCAGCCATCCGAGACTTCGTCCTGAGGGGTTTGGAGGAATTCATTCTCAGTATGGGTCAGGCAATATCCTTAAACTCCTTCCACAAAACTCTCCCTGGGCTTAAGTAATAAGTACAAAGAGATTTTCACATGGCGAGACGGCACATGCTCTGTGTTGTTGCCATGCAGTGCACCAGAGAGCTTCTTCTCTGTAATGTGTTTTAATTTGAGTTTACTGGGCAGCGATTTCCAATCCATCCAGGCAGCCATGTTTAATGGACATCAAAACCCATCTTCAGAGGGCTAATGCAGCCCAACGACATCTTTAATGACATGATGCAAACCAATGCCGTCTTTGATTAAATAATGCAAATGTAATGTTTCGTCCTGTAATAGAATCATGAAACATAAATTCGTTACTTAATGGGATTATGGTCGCTGCAGTAATCACTTGTCTGACGAGCTAATGCTGACTGAAGCAGGAGATCCCTGCGGTAATGGCCGAGGATGGCGGCTGTTCTGGGGCCGTGAGGGATTGAAGGAGGTCGTCTGTGTTTCCACTGTGTCACCGTCTTCCTGTTTGTCTCCATCTGTCCTCTGTCGCATTCTCCGTCTCACTCGCTCTGCGTTTGTCTTTCTGCCCCGCCGTCTGTCGTCTAATGGAGTTCAGGAAGACAAGAAGTTGGAAATTTCCAACTTGTGCGAACTGTGACGCGCACACACATGCACACACACACACACACACGCACACACACACACACGCATACACGCACACACACACGCACACACACACACGCATACACGCACACACACACACGGCCAGACCTCCACTGAAGGTCGTGTCACAGATTGAATGTTCCCTACTTTTAAAGATAAATCAATCTTCCAGTAATAGGGATGGTGTGTGTGTGTGTGTGTGTGTGTGTGTGTGTGTGTGTGTGTGTGTGTGTGTGTGTGTGTGTGTACATGTGTGTGTGTGTATAAGCTTAAAAGTTAAATCCTGCATTACTACATCTGTGAATGTCTGTGTGGACTTAAGACACACTGCTGTATTAAAAGCTATGGATGTATGTGGGTTCAGAAAAATGTGTGTGTGTGTGTGTGTGTGTGTGTGTGTGTGTGTTCACTCAGACACTCAGATTGCTGATCAATAGTTGTGATTGAAGGGACCCATTAGCCATCGGAAGCAATAGAGACAGCATCACTCTACATGACAAGCTCTATGGGAACATACACACACACACACACACACACACACAAAGTGCAAACACGACAGGTAAAAAATTAAAAGCCTGAGTATAATGAATATGCATTCCCCATAAATACATTTTACAACCTATACCGGCTCTGACTGTAATCCAACACTCCCATCTGTACACTAAAGGATTTTACACACACACACACACACACACACACACACACACACACACACACACACACACACACACACACACTCCGGTTTTCATTTTGTAAGAAGTCCTGATTTACATTTACACAAGAGCTGCAAATGTCAGCATGTACAGCTAACTAGCTAAAGTAGTCAGAGTTTCTACCAGAAACACACACACACACACACACACACACACACACACACACTTTACGACAGGCAGGATTTGTAGCAGATCTGAACACGCACTTATTTAAAAGTCATTTTCAGCCGGTAAAGTCAAAAGTCTAGAAACGAGAAGCTGCTTTTCTCAATCAATGTCTGAAATCAAGAACTAATTGTTTAGAAGACTACGAAGAATTTCAAAAATGAATCCTCCATCATCTCTGTTTGGCGTCACGGTTTCTAACGACGGCAGAGCAAACAGCCAGTTAGCAGAAGAGTTATTAACATGCACACAGGAAGTGAAAGGTGTCTTCACCAGTGTCTCGGGTTAACGTTGTATTTTGGTTTCACGTTCAATCATGTCATGAAAATAGGAAATCCAGATTAAATCCTCAAAACTAAATGTTTTCAGTTTTACAAAAGAATAATTGGATACAAAGAATGTGCCGAGCTCTCTGTAGCTCTCTGAACCTTCATCAGTTCTGCTCAGCTCATGTTTTCTAACCCTTTTGTATCAGAACACAAAAGCTCCGGATGCTTCAGGATATCTGGATTAAAACCAATCTGCTTCTCTAAAAAAGCCATAAATCTTAACGGTACAATGATTGTCAAGATCAGCACAAAACAATAAGTGAGATTTCCTATTTAGCGTTCTCCTTTCTGTGTGTGTGTGCAGGAGGACGGCGACTCCAGCTTCTACTGCGAGCTGTGCGATAAGCAGTACGTGAGACACCAACAGTACGACAACCACATCAACTCCCACGACCACCACCACAGGCAGGTGAGTCACACCACCTGAACAAGCTCTGGATTATCCTTAAACCATCCTGACCAAGGTCACGCATTTATTTTCATCCCCAGCTCTGGTTTCTGTTACACACACTGTGGTCGACACAATCAGCACATCAGCTCTGACCACCAGCAGGACTGCAAACTGTGTAAACGTCGATCAACCCAGACAATAAAGACGCTCCTCTTTAAGTTCTCCACCGATGGTTGTCGGTTCATGTGTTGGTACATCGTAAACAGGAACCGTTAACAGCTAATTCGGCGTAGTTTTAATGGTGCCATTTTGCCAAAATATAAACAAATAGTTGTACATTTGAGTCAATTCTTTGTTTCTCAGTTGATTTGTCATCTATGAAAGTTAAAAACACTAATTTAGCTTCATGTTCATGTGAAAGTCCCAAATCCAAAATGGCCAACATGTTGGAAATGACCTTTCAAAAAATTAATGGTTTCCGTTCAAATCCAAGATGGCCGCCGTTTCTCAGCTCATAATGGCACATTCTTTAAACGGGTCACGGAGCCTTCATCGCAGGCTGAACTGAAAGCTCACGATGAGTCGAGTTATGGACAATAAATCTACAAGAAGTTACACGGCGATCATCTCAGAGATGAAGATGAAGTCTAATCTGACGATCACGCAACATGTAGCCCGAAGCTAACATCACACAGAGACGCAATCTATTCATTTACACTTTTACTTATAACATTCGTCCCTGGGTGTATTTTCATATACAGTAATTATGGGCAACGTTGCAAATCAATGAGCAAAACTGCTTCACAGGAATATTGGATTTTCTTTAGAGGATTTATGCATCAATGTGATGAAGAATTGTGATTATTCAGCTATTAAATATGATGGATTAGCAGAGGTCTGACATTCCTTTTGGTATTACACCCATTAACATTTTCTCAATTGATTGTGTGAACAGAGTCATGACAAACAATTACATTTATTTGTCTAAATGTACTTGAGGAAGATGCTCTGGATGTTTAATAATGTCGTCTGCACACAGTCCGCTGTAATCTATTCTGTTTCTTATATCTTATTAAGTCTGATTTCATCCTGAAGGCTGATTGGTTTCAAGACTTTTCTTCAGGGTGTTCTGTCATGATCTGCTAGATTTAATTTAATCCTGAAATAAGAAAATCTATAAAACTCATTAATCTTCTTCAGGAAAATGTTATTAAAATTCTATCAATACAAGAAATATTAATGGCAGTTATCTGGAGCATCCTTTTAATCAATAGTACATATTCAATGACTACATAATGACACGCAGTATCAATAATGTAACTTTATCTAACAGACTCGTCATGTCTTCGTGATCTCTGTCCTCTCATCATTCTTTCATTGTGTGTGTGTGTGTGTGTGTGTGTGTGTGCGTGTGTGTGTGTGTGTGTGTGTGTGTGTGTGTGTGACTCTGAGAACTTGCAGCTGTTTTGGAAGTTTACTAAATGATAGGTGCTGGGAGGAATGCATTTGCTGCAATTATCATTTGTTCACTTGCCAGCGATGAAGGAAGCAGAACGTTTCTCCACAGTTAGCTGTGTGTCACAGTTATTAGGTTTACTCGAGGATGCAGAGCATTTAGGGCATATTGTTCGAGACTGCAACACTTGCAGGAAATGGATTTTCTAGCAGTAATATTCTCCAGCCTGCACACACACAGAGCTAAGCTGCCCGTCTTTTGGCTCACAGTCTGTCACGGTCCCATCTTCTTTTGGAAATGAAGTGGTTTGCAGAGAGGCTACGTCACAGGCACTTGATGTGCTGCTGTGACGGATGCAGACTGAGAAAAACAGCCAGTTTATCCGACATTATTCTGCTTAAAGATGAATATTTCATTTAGACATCGCAGGACATGTATAGTTGTGTTGGTTCTGTGTTCAGCAGCCTGGATCTGAAATGTTAACTGTGCAGCAACTAAGAAATGTTTTTCCTTGTCAAACATTCTGGGGATTATTTTCTATAATAGTTGTTTTGTCTAGAAAATGTCAGAAAATGTCGATCGGTGTTTCCAAAAGTCAAACATCTCAAAGATGTTCCGCTGACGGACAGAGAGGATTAAAGAAACCAGAAAATATTCACATTTAAGAAGCTGGAATCTGACTTTACATTTTCCTGAAAAGATTCCTGAAATCAATGAAATCGATTTATCTTCTTTAACGATGTCTTTAATCACAAAGACATCGTTTGCACCTGTCCATGTAGCATCGCCGGAGCCACACACACGTCATCAACACATCATCACAACAGTGCTTGATGCTAGTTCACCAGGGGCCAAATGAATAAACGATGCGTGCACACGAACACTGTGCATACGCATGATTTTCTAGAGATATGCTCGGAGGTCTTGAAATATAAAGGCGAGAGACTAAAAGTAAAACATTTCCAATATAATCTTTTCCGTCTCTACACAGAACTCTGTAAAATATTTATAAAAACTACATTTTTAATAATAATTTCTCTTTTATCATTTAAATTGAAAACTATCTGATGTTTGTAATATTTAAATGTGAAGTCATTGAGATTGTGACGCTGCGTTGAAGTGGACATGTTGTAAACGTGTGTATGTGGTGATTACTGTTGCACAGAACATCATCTGTGCAGATTTGCATTGATGGGTTTGATGACAGCAGGCTCTAGAATCTGTATGCCGTCCATATAAACGGATCATTAAGCGTGTTTCTACATTTATTTATAGCTTACCGTGGGGGTGCACCTGAGCCCACCTCCACGACGATTGAGATTTATAAAAAGAACCATGTGCACGCTCGGCGTTTTTGTCCAAAGCGATTTACAATAAGTGCAACAACAACCTTGAGGATTCAAACTGAGAACAGCAGGAATATTGTACATCAGCTTCGAAGGAGAAGAACCCTTTAAGTGCTACATGCAGACATGAGGAATCTAAAATGATTGTTATTATTTCTTTATTTAGTCTGCAATGATGTAATAACTGAACGTCTGTCGTCCTGCTGATAAACAAACTTGGTGGAAGTGTGAAGCATGGGCCGGTAATGACCCCATTACATTTACAGGGGGTCTGAATCACGGGGCGGAAACACAAACTACCGGTCACTTACGTTAACATGGCGAAATAGGGCATTTGTGCTGCATTCAAGTGGTGTCGGAAAAATCTGAAAAATGAGTTCCCAACTGGGAAAATGAAAATGTTTCAAACGCTCTGAACAATAACATACACACTTCCTGTGTAGCGTCCATGTTTCCACATTACTTAAAGCTCATGAACTATTATAAACCCTGTTATAAACCCTGTTATAAACCCTATTATAAACCCTGTTATAAACCCTATTATAAACCCTATTATAAACCCTGTTATAAACCCTATTATAAACCCTGTTATAAACCCTATTATAAACCCTATTATAAACCCTGTTATAAACCCTATTATAAACCCTATTATAAACCCTGTTATAAACCCTGTTATAAACCCTATTATAAACCCTATTATAAACCCTATTATAAACCCTATTATAAACCCTATTATAAACCCTGTTATAAACCCTATTATAAACCCTATTATAAACCCTATTATAAACCCTATTATAAACCCTGTTATAAACCCTATTATAACCCTGTTATAAACCCTATTATAAACCCTATTATAAACCCTGTTATAAACCCTATTATAAACCCTGTTATAAACCCTATTATAAACCCTATTATAAACCCTGTTATAAACCCTATTATAAACCCTGTTATAAACCCTAGTTATAAACCCTATTATAAACCCTATTATAAACCCTATTATAAACCCTATTATAAACCCTGTTATAAACCCTATTATAAACCCTATTATAAACCCTATTATAAACCCTGATTATAAACCCTATTATAAACCCTGTTATAAACCCTAGTTATAAACCCTATTATAAACCCTATTATAAACCCTATTATAAACCCTATTATAAACCCTGTTATAAACCCTGTTATAAACCCTATTATAAACCCTATTATAAACCCTATTATAAACCCTGTTATAAACCCTGTTATAAACCCTATTATAAACCCTGTTATAAACCCTATTATAAACCCTGTTATAAACCCTATTATAAACCCTGTTATAAACCCTATTATAAACCCTGTTATAAACCCTATTATAAACCCTGTTATAAACCCTATTATAAACCCTATTATATCAGGACGAGCAGCAGAAACTGAGTCACATCATGCAGAATAGTTTGAGGTTTTACGTACTGCGGTTCTAAGATATCGGCCTCTTAGATTTCCGCCATTTTTATGTAATTATCAACAACATTAAAAAAGTTATTTGTAATTAACAAATGTACTTTATACGTCCACATGTCTCAACACGAGTCCCACAGGTGTTGATTTACCTCTAAGGTTGTAGTCCAGGTTTGTTTTTGCATTAGATTGCAGTCCATTGTCAGGTTTACTTGTCACTTCCTCCTGTCTTCCCCTCACACTGTATGTACACCTTCTAACAAATGCTGAAGCTACACTGCAAGCTTTAAAAAAAGAGAAACAAGAAACACTTCATGTGTCTTCCTGCCTGTCTCTTTGTCCTCCATGTTTTATCTCTCTGTCTATTTTGGTCTATTTATCTATTTGTCAGTTTCTCTGCTCGCCTCGCTGTCTGTCTGCCTGTCTGTTGTCATCTGTCTGTCTGTGATATGAACCCACCGGTACATTATTATTATTATTATTAGTGACACACACGCACACACACACACACACACACACACACACACACACACAGTATCAGTATCTCCGGCTTGCAGACAGCTTGCAGACAGAGCTCAGTAAGTGAATTAAGCTGGTCTGGACTCTACTAAAGCTGACACTGGCTGACTTAGTAAGCACAATAAACACACACACACACACACACACACACACACACACACACAGAACTGACTCACAAAGCAGATGAAGAATTCCAGCGCGGACTGACAAACTAACACACACACAGAAACTAAATGCTGCGAGATGAACAAACTTCACCTCTTAATCCTTCCTGTTACATTAATATTCATACCAGCTACTGCTACCGTCACTATTTCTACTGCTAATATATATAATCATAATCCATGTGCTTGTACTCCAGCGCCTCAAGGAGCTGAAACAGAGGGAGTTTTACAGAGCGCTGGCCTGCAGGAGGCAGAGGAGACGCAGGGAGGAGAAGAGAGAGGAGCGAGCGCTGAGGAGGCTCCACAAGCATGAGGAGCGGAGGACGGGGGAGTGGTGAGTCGAGCTGCAGCCGACCTTTGTTTTCATCTTCCAATCTTCTGCAGATCGCTTTCTAGATTAACCGTTTGGTCTACGAAATGTCAGAAAATAGTGAAAATGTCGTGTTTTGTTTGTCCAAAGCCCAAATATATTTAGTTTAATAAGATATAAAGCAGAGAAAAGCAGGAAATCCACATATTTAAGAGGCTAAAAAACTGCTTTTTCTGCATGAAATTAATTACTTCACAGTTTAATCGACCGATTAATCATTGCAGCTCCAGCTGTGAGTAACTGACTATAACTGAGTGTTATACCTGTGCTGCAACAAGCATCTCTAGTAGATGATATGTTTATGCAAAGTGATTGGTATTACATTATCATAAAAACAACCAAGACAAAGTCAATACTTCAGACATCTTTGGCTTGTGGCTCTTATGGCCCCCTCCCTTCACCGCAGTGCAGTATAAATAATCCATCACTGCTGTGTTTGTCTGTAAAAGTTACTTTGTTACTGACAAATCTACATACAGTATCTGTGTGTTGGTGTCAGGCTCCAACATCTGGGACTTTACTCAAGTGGGCTGCCAAACAGCGCTGCCCTCACGTGCTGTTTGTCTTAAAACAAAATGTAAATTAAAATGCAACCCTGTAAAACAAGGGATGAACAAACGGGTCTGGAAACAGATGCTGTGGATTTGGCTGCTTGTTGCTGCAAACATGATACGATGAGAGCTCATCTGGCGAGCTACCAAACAGAGACATTTGGTTTCTCAAAATATATTTATATATATATACGGTAGCACATGAATGCAAAACTCAGAGCTGCAAAGCCTCAACCTGAAGACGCCCACGCAAAATAACAAGCAAAGTCTCCGCCAAGAAGAAATAGTCCCTGAAGACACGATGAAACATCCACGACTTCAACCACTCGTGCATGAGAGTTAGAATTTAAAGAACCTGCTGACCGTTCAGACTAATGTAGGTTACACATATTTAGAAACTCTTCATGTCACATGTTTCACAGTATTGTGAGTAAAAATAAAGCACTGGAGAAAAATAGATCACTAACTAGCTCCCTGGTTACGAGGAGCGTTGGCACAGCAACCAATGAAATGCATCTTGCTGTGCTTAATGGGGATAATCAGCGTGGCGATGAAGGGTTTCTGACCAATGACGTCGTGCGGCTGAATCCACTCGCTGCACAGAGAAGTCGTGTATCAGTATCGGCTGTCATTGCCATTTTCGGATTTGCAACAATGCAGTTGGGCTCCTGGCACAAAGGGAGCGGGGGGGAAAGCACGGCCTAATTGATTTCCAGCTGCACTCTCCTCACCGCTTGTCTCCTTCTCTTATACTCCACCTTATCTCAATCCTCTGCTCTACTCCTCCTTTGTTGTCTCCTCTCATCTTTCCTTCTGTCCCTTTCTCCTCTCTGTTCATCCTTTCCTTATGTCCTCTCCTCCCTATTTCATTTGTTCCCTTTCCTCTCATTTTCCTCATCCTCTCTTCTTTTTGTTTCCTTTCATCCGCACTTTGCTCTTGTCCTCCTCTCCTCTTCCTCATCTTTCCTTTCCTCCTCCCTTTTTAATTTGTTACTGTTCCTTTCATCTCTTCTCCTCCTCATCACTTGATCACTTTTTCATTTGTTCCCTTTCATCTTCCTCTTCTCTCCTCCTTCCTTTCTTTCCATTCATCCTCTTATCCTCCCCATCACTTGCCTCCTTGTTTCCTCCTCTCCTCATCATCCTTCTCATTTGTGTCCTTTCCTCCCCTCCTTCCTTTCCTCCTCTCCTCTTTTCACATCCTTCCCTTCACCCTTCTCTCTCCTTTCCTTATGTCGTTTCCTCCTCTCGTCTCCTCAGCGCACCAGGTTCTGGTCCCATGTTCCGCTCCACCACCGTGGCAGTCGATCCAGCAAACCAGACCCGACCAGACTTTGTGCAGAACTGGGGCGACATCCACACGAGCAGCGCCACACTGGGAACAAGTAAGAACTCTCATCTGGATAAAAGGCACTCAGCTGCTTAAATAGTTTATGAGGATGTGTTTGGTTTTGGTGATGGAGATAAAACTCTGGTCTGCTTCTGTAATCGACAGCAGACTTTAGAAAGGAAATGAACAGCTCTGAAATCTTTGTCTTCGATACAAAATGCTCTGAGATGAGAGGTAGAAGTGGTACACAACATAACGAGTGGAACAACTACACACTCAATGAAGAACTGCTCCAGGGGTTCAGTCCCCCGAGCAGAACATCGCACTCGAATCAATTGAATAGAGTTCCACTTTGGTGAATTGTGTCACACGGATCCCTGCCGCTGACCAATTGCAAACTTGACAGCGCTGACATTTTATATATATATATATATATATATATATATAGTGAGTTAATGGTTCTGGGTGTAGCTACAGAGTCCCTATGTAGCCGGCGAGAGGCTCCGTACACTAACACCACTTATTGCTGCACCTTTTCCATTCCTTCTTCTTCAAACTAAGATCAGCAAAAGGAAAGTGCACGTGGTTGCTACTTTATTAATAGGCTGCCTTCCCAAATTGATCATTTTGGTCTTAATTGAGTAAGATTTCTTTATTTAATGACTTATTTCCACCTTTGAGCACATCTCTGGTAAACACAAGATTTAATTTGGTGCTTTTGCTAAGGATTAAAAATGTTATGAATTTTATTTCCTATTCATTCGGTACACCAAGCTAAAACCAAAGCACTCAATATGTTGTCCTCCTCATTCATATCCTTGACGGTAGACTAAATATTAAAATCATCCCTCAGTGCAAAATTCAATTCAACAGCACCAGAAACCTCCGCTTTGAAAATGACCATGAAGTTGAGTCAACACCTCGGTGAGATGCTGAACATTACGAACGAGCCTGGAGAGATATCTTTAAGGATAAGGAGCTGATTTCAGCTCCCTTTAGTCCACCTTCAGGTGGATTATATATATATTTAAATAAAGAAAGCACGAACATGGCAACAGTATTCAACGGTTTGAAAGAAACAATCAATTGTCAGCCTGTCTTCTGAAAATACATCAGCTTCCTTTTCTCATTTTAAAGTTGAAACCAATGTAAAAGTTCGACAACTGTCTAATATATATTTTCACATTTAGTTTTGGAAGAGTCATAATTTATCCGACGGCGTCCCTTCTAAAACTCGAATGTTTAACAAAAGCTGTTTCTGGCGTCAGTGGAAGGCTCATTACGGATTACATTTAAAGTTATGAGTCATCTTAAAACCTTCACTCAAGGAATAATTTGTGTCGGTGATCTATAGAGAGATGAATGTCTGGCAGCATGTTGTGCTCCGCAATAGATGGAAATTACATGTTGGAATAAAACCCTTAATCTTATTTTTCCCCTCCATTTCTAAGTGAGCCTCATATTCATCTCTGTGCTTATGTTTTTCCTTGAGTCCATCCTACACCCATTAATCACGTTGAAATGTGTGAAAAGCAACAAAAGAGTAGAAGAGCCAGAAAGCTGCATAAATGTATAAGGAGCTTACTGTATGGGAAGTCTTAAAAATGAATGCTTTTCTTCTACATGAATCCCTTCCTATTCCTTTCTTTATAGTCAGGTTAGGAAGATAATCCTGTTATGTTTTGCATGCAAATGTAACCAGTAATCTTTTCTGCTCTCATCTCCATCTAGAGCCCCAAACCCCGCTGATGCAGCCCTTCCTGCCCCGGGACCCTGCGCTGGAAACCAGACTCCTGAGCAGCACAGCAGTGGGCGTACGAGCCAATGGACACCAACAGCACGACGACTGCAGCTGCTGGATCCTGCCTGCTCAGCAAGACCCAAATGGACTACAATGGCCTGTCCACCATGGACGCTGATAACACAACTATCAACACTTCTACCAAAACCAGCCACTTTAACAAGATCCCTTGGGCTCATAATTATTTGAGCAACCCCATTACTCCCCATAACATCCCAGCAGCTGCCACCACGACTAATGGCTCCACTTTCAACAAAACCACCGTGACCAACGTCAGCAAAGAAATCACCACCACAGCCGACATCAGCATCAACAGTAGCAGAGCAGCGTGCGGACCGAACGTCCAGTCTGTCCGCAGCAGAGTCCGTCCCGTGTCCTTCTCGCTGCCCAAAAGGAGCTGCGTCCTCCTCCACCAATCAGCCGCCGTCTTCATCCAAGCCGGGAGAGGCTCTGGCTTTTCGGGGAAGCAAGAATGGTGTGATGGCGCAAGAAAGAGTCAAATATCCGGGGGAGAAAGTCGCAGATCAGCAGCTCAAATCTCCAGTATCTGCAGACGTGGACGGTGCAGGTGTGGGTCACTGGGACACTGGAAACCAGTGCAGTGTGGACATTAAAACTGCAATCCAGCAATCTGAGGCTGCAACCAATACGTCAACCGAGAGGGAAACTGGAGGACTCTCTGGGACTGGAGCCCAGGTTTCTTTATGTAATCGCAATGTGATCGGGGTTGAGGATTCTGTTATGAGTGGGAATGGAGCCCAGCTCTCCTTAAGTAATGAAAATGGGACTGGAGCTCATCTTTATATAAACAGTGGGACAGCAGTGCAGATTTCTGACAGTGCAAGCACAGTTGCGGCTTCAGTATGCAGAGACAGCGAGGCTGAGACCAATGTGGATGTGGGCAGTCCAGAGCTAAACCGTACCCAAGAACTGAAAGATCCGCTTTGTCCCGCGACAAATCAGCCTCACAAATCTACTTCTGCTGTTTTAAATGAGACCAAAGAGTCTTCAATCCAAACACAGCCCAAAGAATCAAACGGGTCTAAAGAATCTTCTTTGCTTCTAAATCGTCCCAAAGAGCCGTTTTGTCGCGTCCTGAGCCGAGACGGTACCAGGGTTCTTCTCTGGCCGTCGGAGATGGTCAGCTACACCAAGACGTCACCCTCCATCTCCTTCAGCATCAACCCTCTACTGTACGACTTCAGAGCACATAACAGGGCCAAGGAAGGGGGTGAGGAAAAGAAGAGAGGGCTCGAGGAAGGGAGGGTGAGAATAAAGCCGTCTGTGATCAAACAACCCGACTGCCAACAGAGGCAGGAAGTTGTGGAGGGCGGAAGGGAGGTGAAGATAGATGAAAGGGAAGGAGAGGATGAGGGAGGACAGACAGGAAATCCTATGAAACTTGTAGGCCATTGTAGCGGCGGCGATGCAGTTCTGGACAGCAGCCGTGATGAAAGCGCTTTAAAATTTGTTCCCGTTTCCGCAGAATGCCACCTTGCACCGACGCTGGGCCTTCAAAAAAGAGGCAGGAGGAGGAGGGGGAAGAGGAGAGGAGGGGTGAGGAGAGGAATGAGGAAGAGGGGCAGGAGGAAAAGAGGTGAAGAAACGGATAGAAAAGACTCAGAAAGGGGGAGAAGGATAATAAGTAGCATTTCTGAGAATCAAATGTTTGAAGGGAGAGGAGACGAGAGGTTGAAAAGAGAGGGCACCGAAAAAGAGGAGAGGAGAGAAAAGGAGCTTTTAAGTAATCTTGCAGCACATCGGCTGGTAGGAGGGAGAGAAAAGAGGATGAGGGGAGAAGAAAGAAGGATAAGAGGGGATCAGACGGAGCGAGAAAGGGCAGCGAGAAATGACGAGAAAAGAGGAGAGCTATTAAGTAATCTTCCCGTGAATCGGTGTAATCGGTGTAACCAGCTGTGTCTGCAGGTGAATAGGGAGGCCAGCCAGCATCAATCCCAGCAATCAGCCTCCGGGTGGGGCCAGGGGCTCAGAAAGCTCCTCTGTCGGGGTGCAGCATGTAACTCAGTGATTAGCCCCGTCCCTGGGTCTGTTATAGAGACGCCATGCTGTCCTGCAATTACGCCCGACCCTGCTCAGAATGACAGAGAGACGGGGGAGATTCACAGTAATACAGACAAGCAGAAAGGGCAGAGAGATGAGGAGCAAAGGAATCTGAGGAAGACGGAGATACAGGCTGTTCAGCATGCTAAAGAAAACTTGTGTAAGCTAGTGATTAGCGGTGTTTCTTTTCAAGAAGCAGCATGCGAGCCGGAAATGTGTCTTGTTCCTGCACCTCCTAGGGAAACAGCATGCTATCCAGCGATTAGCCTTGTCCCTGCTCCCTTTAGAGACACAGCATGTAGTCAAAGACAAACACTACCTGCAGGACACAGCCATCCTGTGTCAGGCCCGGCCCCACGCTGCTCCGCACAACACACAGAAGCACAACCGAGAATCGGACCAGCCTGCGCGGACATCGCCCTCCCTGGCGATGCGATGCCGAAGGCGGCAGAAGTAGCCGGCAAGAGGAAGACGGAAACGCTGGAGGCTGGGGAAATACCGAGGAAGAAACGGAAAAGGGGAAGGAGGCAAATGAGGAGAGCCGCCTGTTTTTTGAGACAGGAGCGAGCTGGTGTTGGGTTGACCGCTGACCTCTGTGCACGAGAGGAACCCACAAAACCCAAGACTGGAACTCTTCCGGACAACTGCCCGCGCAGCCCAGAGGGCAACAGCACGGAGAGCAACAGCACGGAGAGCAACAGCACGGAGAGCAACACTGACGGTGTCTCTCTAGTGCAGGACAAAACACCATCTGTGTCATAAAACAAATAACGGCGAGGGAACATTTAGCTGTAACAACGCTGACATACTAAATAACTGCGATGACAGTAAAGGCGGCGACTGCAATGCCAAAGACGACAGTCAGTTCATCTCCGATGCCTCCGCAGGCGAGGGAAAGAGGAAGTGCTGGACTGAGAAACCTTTCAGTGACTGTCACACCTGTAACACCCTAAGTGAACACAGTCAGCGTGATAAAAAGTGCGACAGGGATGAGAAACACGACGGTGCTACTCATGACAATCCTAACGACAAAGTCCATCTGAGCTTTGGCGGGAGTGAGACGGAGAAAGGCACGGATCCTTCTCCTGATGGCGTTGACAAAGCGATGGACACACCTGTGGACTTCTTTACATGTAGCACCACTGATACACATGCTGAGCACTGTCAATATGAAGACAAGCAGACAAAGAGTGACACATCCACTGACTTTAGTGGGCAAACTGCAGCTCAGAGCTCCGAGTGCAACGACTGCTGTAACTGTAAAACCAACGACACATGTTATTACAACTGTGATTATAACCACTCAAATGACAAAAGTGGCGTCGGTGAGGAGGATAAAACCAAACCGCAGTGTCACATTCAACTCAAAAGCAACCTCTCTGATGCAGTGACTGATTACAAAACCTGCAGTGGTATTGATCACAGGAATGGAGGCGGCTGTGACGATATTGACGGTGGTCAGTGTGATTATCTTAACAGTCATCATGTCCCTGATTGTAATCACGATGTTGTTGATAAGAATAGTGCCAGAAATGCAACTGAAGCTGTCGCACTCGTCAGCGTACGTACGGAGCAGCAGCGAGAGGCGGAAAGAGACGCTGAGAGGGAGAGGAAGAAGGAGGAGGAGAGACAGATGGAGAGGAAAAGGGTAAGGGAGAAGCAGGAAGTGTGGGAGAAAGAGTGGGTGAGGAGAAAAGAAAGGGAGGACAGGGAGAGAAGGAAGGAGATCGATGTTGAACATCTCTACACAGAGAAGAGGCCTTGTTTTCCTCACGCTCTCCCTCCGCAGTGCATCCCCCTCCACGCTCCTCTCCTCCTCCCGCCGTCCCTCTCCTCCTCTTCCTCCTTCTCCTTCCGTCACACCATCATCCAGCATCACCTCTCCCTCCTCCCACCTCCGTCGCACCTCCCCGTCCATTCATACCCTCATCTTCTCCCCTCGTTCTCCCCACACCTCTCCGCCCTCACACTCAATCCACCTCCCGCTCCTCCGCCACCACCTCCTCCCCGTCTTCATCCCTCTTTCTACTCCTCGTCCCACATCCCCTTCCTGAATTCCCCCGGTCCGTATCCCTTAGCAACAGCGTTTCATCCCATGCAGAGTCACCACCCGTCTCTGTTCCCCCCGCCCCACCCTGCAGTCCTGCCCTTACAGGTGCTGTTCTGAAGGTAACCTAAGACTCATGAAAAGGTCCATTCTCCCACATTACCTGCACACTCCAAGCCAGAATGAAGTGCGAGGGAATTTCAGGAAGTAAATAAAAACAAAGCCAATCTTCATTAAAGCCAAACCCACCGGCAACCTCTGCACCGCGTCCAAACACTCAAAGCACTGATTCACACATCGGGGGGGAAAAAACAACAAATGGCTAATTATCTTCATCACTTGCAATCCTGCTCGAAATGAGCCTCAGGTGTGCAGCCAGCGGAAATCGTGGCGGGGAGACACAGCTGGGCTCGTTTCCCTCGGCAGAAATCAGCCGACGCTCCCGTTTTGCATTTTGAACCAATGATTTGCTCGTTATAAAGCATTTATTTTAGAAACTATGGTTTGAGGCTTTAAAGGACAAATCCATCGTCAGATATCTTCAGACTGTGAGAACACATGCAGGTTTCTTTCTTGCTGACATTGACATAATGTTCCCGCCTCAGAGCTTCTACGTCAGTCGGAGAGTTCCTACATCTCCCTGATTGCAGATGTGAATCCGCTGCTCTCAGATCAGATGAGCTGCACGTCTTTTGAAAGATAGCCTCTGTTTTGGTACCAGGACAAAACGAATATTAAAATAAATAAATCTACTTACTTTACTTTACTGATATGATGGAAGATAAAGTATTTGGTGCGCAGTTGATGGACGCTATAGCGCCACAATGCACTGTATAAACAAAACTGAGACCCTGCACACAGCTGCAGAGCATACATTGATGTTTGTGGTAAAAATATCTAAAGAAACATCTCAAAAAGTTGAATCTGCATTTTTAAAGTTGCAGTTTGATTGGCCTCCAGTGGAGCAAGTCTTGTGTCACAAGCCCGTAGACATACTGTAAACTATAAGGTCGAAGTATGAAAATGGGGTAAAGCCGTAGTATCTGCAAGTATAAGTCAGTGTATAAATTGTATGTCAGCCTCTCCTGAAGTGTATTTCTCCCTGTGAGAGAGTTGAACGTCAGAGCAAAATGTTAAGTTTGAAATAAAGCCTTTGCTCTTTGATTTTGAGGGACTGACTCCGGCGCCTGACCTTTACTCTTGACGTTTTAGATTGTTGATTTTCTGCCATCGCACGCCGTTGCAGCTGCACTAAGAATATCCCAGAACATGGTGGATAACTTTGCATTTAGTGACTCATGCGAGGAAACAAAGGCCAGAACACACACACACACACACACACACACACACACACACACACACACACAACACACACACACAGAGAGTGCATCATGTGACACACTCGGCTCGACCCTGAGAGACGTAAAGATGAGGGAGCTGTGAGGATTTGATTGTCAGGTAATCACAAAACTACCATCCCACAGTTGCTGTTCATTGGCTGCTTGTTGCAGGTTGACAGGTGATTTTCCACTCTGTGTTTCGCAACAAAAGAAACATCTTGGCACTTCAGAAATTCAGTCGCATTCTTTCATTCGTGTGCAGGAAGTTCAAAGCGTTCCCTCCGAGCAGCACAACCCCTCGGGGTGGATCTTTCCTTTAAAGCTAAGGACCAGAAACCAACAAGTGTGGAACCGCCCTTCTTCTCCTCCTTTGAGTCTTAAGTCATTAAGTGCCGCAGAAAAACGTCCAGAGAGCTGTGTGACACGCTCGCTTTCAGAGATGTGAACGTCTTGCATTTTATTTTGGCGCTCTTGCTACACAGCCGGCGTGAGCAGCGAAACAGAATTATCTATTGACATCATAACAACAGTTTCAATATCTATATCTGTGCAACATGGCACTTCCTGTTTCAATATAAAAGCATTTTCCTATAGACTTAATCTTTTCATTTGTTAAGACTTTTATTCTGAAAGTATCTGCAGGCCAGTGTGACAGAGCAGTAACTGCTCTATGAATTCAGAGCTGCATTATGAAACTCAATGTAGGAAGACGGGGCTGTCACTGTGGACACCGCCATTTATAAAGTGCTTTTCTAATCTAAGCGCACAGTGAGGGAAGAGCAGAGTAACTCCCACACTAATAGCGTTTCCTCTCACTCCTCTGAAGTCGAACATCTGGCTGCGGTGGCTTTGGGGCAGCACCTACCCGAGCTCAGCAATTAATCCAAGCCAGGCAGCAATGACGGAGAAAAGTAAAAAAAAAAAAAAAAAAACATATGCATGGGAACTAAAACTAGTGGTGCGATCGACGCAGAGGCCTGGACACCCTTTACTCCAGTCCTGCCTGCTCTGACGTCGTCCCCAGAGGTCACCAGGTGATCTCCAGTATATTGGTCATGGTGACACTACGGCGCCCAGGGTGACATGCTTGCAGCTTTTTTGCTTTTGGAGGCGTTTATGAACAGGTAGCGACATCAAACTTGTGACTTCTTCTAATTACAGCTCAGAAAATCGTATTCATCTGGTGCGACAGCACTCGTGTTCTCTCGCTGTAGCTCTGCACCACGACCTGAAACCAAACGTAGGTTTCATTTGTTATTGTGATAAACCTGTGTACATTAGAGAAGAATGAGTAAATAAGCTGTTATTAGATGTATTTTTGTAGAGAACCCTCAGTTGAATGAGGCAGTTTTTGTATCATGTACTCTGATGCTATTTTAGCTCGTAAATGAACTCCACGTCATTCGTCATCCTGTTCAGCTGTTGTACATATGTTGAGACATGAAGACATTTAAGTTCCTTCACAAAGCAGTTTTTCCCAGTTTTGTCTTGAGATCCTGATAAACTAATAATTGGCTCCATTTCTTTGTGTAATCTCATTTCAGCCAACTCATATGCACAGATATTATCCCGGCTAATATAATAGATCTAGTAAATCCATCGAGAAAAGCAAATGACTCTGAAAATGGAAATAAAATCAGTAGACTTGATGTAAATGTGTCTTGTTGTGACGTTTTTATTTCTTTCACAGAGAAGAAGAATCACCTGAAAATGACTCGCTTTCATAAAGAGTCATTATCAGCAGACACGTGTGTGTGTGTGTGTGAATCGATATCTTTTACCGCCACGTTCCTGTCACTTCCCCTGAGTGACATCATCAAGCAAGAAACGCACAAGACAATATCTTCATCACTTTTCAAATGTACAGATTATTAACCGAGAAAACAAAGACGGCAGTGAAGTCGCACACACTCCCTTGGTTGATAGGATGCTTTGGGACCGAGGTGTGTGCGTGCACGTGTGTGTGTGTGTGTGTGTGTGTGTGTGTGTGTGTGTGTCTCCAGAAGGCCCTCTGGCAGCTGGGACTGGGACAGTTCAATGACTAAAATAGCGTCAAATCATGTTCAACACCTGGGACTGTTTGAGTGTGTGTCCTGCATGTGTACAATATTGTGCACATGTATTGTGTGCGTGTGTGTGCGTGTGTGTGTGTGTTGTGTGTGTGTTGTGTGTGTGTTGTGTGTGTGGTATGAAAGCAACAAATGCAGTGAGTGTGACAAGTCAAGTTCACTTTATTACAGAACCAACGTTTCTCAGTAATTTGCTTCGGTGACCTTTTAAAAACCAACGGAGAAACCTTCTGACATTAAAACTTGACTTTATGGAATTAGTTTCAAAACGTGTGTGTGTGTGTGTGTGTGTGTGTGTGTGTGTGATCTTTCAGCCCTGAGCTCAGCTCCGCACACTTTCCAGGAAGGTTGTTGGGTCTCGACTACATTACGTTCTTCTTCTGTGGTGGATTAATGCACTGAAGAGATTCTTCCATTAATGAGCCGTCGTGGCTGCTGCCACTCTCTTTACGGCTTAACGAGAAACCAAATATGTTGAAAGATGCATGATATCTTCATACAAAAATAACTTTCAAATGGTTTATGCATTAGAAGCGCTGGTTGACTGTATAAATACCTAACTAGGAGATGCTAGAAGTTATAATAAAGTTATAAAAATGTCATTATAGAGAGATGCTGAAAACAGATTCACTGTTCATGTTTCTGCATTAAAAGTAGATTTATATGCAAACAAATGTAATTACTTTGAGTGCACAGAGCTTCTGTTTGTGAGTCCTGGACGAGCCTTAAGTCTGTGTAGAACTTTGTATTTAAAACGTATTATTCAGACAAGTCTTCGTTTGTTTTAATCTGAAGAGCTGCTTCTCTTCCGTCGGTGTACAGCCGACGTGACGCAGCTCGGTGGGAAACACAGCCCTCTCATTCTTCTGAATAGGAACGCATGTACGACTATGTTTGTTACACCTGAACACCTGCTAACAGAGCCGCTTTAAGTGTAAATCAACATTTAAAAGAAGACTTTCTTACGTTTCAAGCTTTCAGAAACAAACTCACGAAGCCAAGAAGTCTTTCAGGTCTTTGAATCTTCAGCGTTTGTCAGTGTTGTGAGAAAATGTCCTTTTAATGACGAGGAAAATGAAATATTCTACACGGCCTGTCGTATAGTTTCCATCTTCCAGAGCTGAGCTATTTGTAGAATATCTGCACAAAGAGGTCACGCACTAAGAATAATTCATATCCACAAACTACTCACTGTAGATCCTCTCCGGAAGGAACGCTTCACGCTCGCTCCGTTCAACACGTCGCTCGACGTAATCAAACGCAACAGCCGGGGGATGAAAGTGAAGACGGTAAATCAAAGACGGTAAATCAAAGACGTTAAACGACGTCTGAACATTATCACAGACGTGTTACGAGTCACAGTGAAACGCCGTTTCAGAGGATCTGCTTTCTTTGGTTTATGTGTTTCCTTGGGAGAAAAGGATTTGCGGAGGCGAGATGCAATCCAGAGGATGAATGTCGGGAGAGAAGTAAAGACAGAAAGGTAGTTTAGGTGGCTTTGTCGGGCTGCGGGGCTTCAGGGGAAACGCAGCTTCATAATCATTTTGTTTTGGACGTGGATGGATATGTTTGTGTGTGTGAAGGCTTACAATAAAACACAAAGAGAGGCAGAAACATTTCTCAAACACTCGACTTAATGTTGAGGTATGTGTTGGGGGCATTTGGGAGTACACTTTACTTCATCTTCCTGCGCTGCACTGAACTTTGCATATTCAGATTGTACATGCAATTAGGAAATAATTCATGAAATATGACTATTGTCAACTACATAAGATCAGGCTTTATAATGAATTCTAAAACAAGAGATCATCTGAGAGAGCTTCCTCAGCCAGCAGAGAAGCATGTAATCCCTCTCTTGTTGCCTCTTCAACATTTTATCTCCAGGAGATTTTCATGCTTCGTTATTTAACTTTCTCCAGTTTTGTTACATAGAGCGATTTTCACAATGAGCACATTTTACTGCCAATATTTGCACAATATTTACCAAGTAGAAATGTGAACGCAGGACTTTTACTAGCAGTGCTCCATTGTGGCATCACCACATTACCTTCAGGGAAGTGGACGGATCCTGGAGGCATCACTCTGCCTGCGTGCGGTGCACCGACACACGCTGGTAATGGCTGTGTAGGACGGGAGAGCGTTTCCTCTCGCAGGAAGTCAAAACTCAGAAAGCCCGAAACCGCAGGGAAGCAGCAGAAAGCAATAACATTTGTTCTAACATTTTTGATCACCCCTGCTACTGTGCAGAAATGGGTCACGGCTGCCAGAGACGCATCAAACATATTGTAGTTGTCTGAGTCGGTGGAATCTCTGATGGGCCTTTTTCACCGCCCTGTCAACGCCGCTCTACGATTTCAAACAGACAATATGTTAGTGCTGAGGAACTGAAAAGTTTCTTTAGCCTTTCCACTTTTCTGCTCATTTATGATGATTGCGTCTCACTTCTCGCCCGGAGTCACTGTTTTCCTTTTTGTTAAAAAGGTTACTTTGCATTGAGTGCCTCTCCCCGGCGCTCTCATAGCTCGCAATATGTAAAGCAATCCATCATCTGTGATCGGCCCAACGACTGCGGCGTGAGCTTAGACAACTTCCTGGGATACACAGCCAATTGTGTGATGAGAACACAACAGAGGAGGGTAGGAAGCAGACTCCATCTCTGACCATCTTCTTCATGAGAAGTGTAAACCACAAGTGTGGCTCACAAGCTTTTGGGGGAGCAATTGATTTTGACATTGAACTGCAAAAACAAACTGCCAGGATCTTGATTTGGCCTCGACCGACCAATAACATCTGACTGAAGCAAGCCGAGTGCTATCAGGTCAGTTATCCTTCAGCTCTACACATTTCTCATGAAAATTACATTCAGAAAAAGGTTGGTTGTATTATATTTAACGGTTAAACATTAATGCATTCACATCATCGGGTGTTCTTCTTGAAAAGAGAGAGTGCCACTGCAGCTGAGAGTGTTGCATTATGGGATGTTTGTAGCCTCAATGTCGCGAGGCTAGCAAGTCTGTTTATAAAGTTGTTTAACTTTCAGTTGTAATGTGTTTTGTTCTGAAGACTATTTCAACACAAACAGACTGGAGACACAACCGTCCATCAAGCAAACAAGAATTATTTAATAAGTCTGAAAAATGTTCCCCACTGTCGAGGAGCTGCCAGGAGAGAGTGAGAGTCTGCAGCTCCCAGACAAACTGCTCAGATGAAGGATTAATGGACGTGTTCAGGTTTCTCTACACTTCTTCTTTTGTCTCTTCAAATGTTCAAAATCGGAGGCTCGTCTTATATTCAGCGTCGTCTTGAATCAGGCTGAAGATGATGAGCGTTCCCCCATCGAGCTGCACAAACCTCTCGCAGGATGTTGATTTGACGGATGTCATTTGACTAAAGATGTGAAACGTACGTGATGTGGGCTTTGCAAGAACACACAGTTAGTTTGATAAAAAGTCATTTAACTCCAAAAGAGGTCAAATTAAATATGAATCTCCAAAAAGCGTAAGAGCACAAAGAAGTTTAGTGTTTTGGAGACGCAGTTTCCTGTCGTTCCGCTGTAATGAAGATCTGACAGAACGTCACAGCGCGATATAATAAAGTATAAAAGCTTGTGTTTTAATCAAACTTTAGTGATGAAACGCTGATGCACTTCCTGGCTGCGGTGAGCCGAGCGGCTGCCAGCGCTGTCAGCACAGGTGGCGATCACGCCGGCCAGCGGCGGCGGCGGCGACAGGAAGCAGCAGCAGAGTGATTACAGTTCAGGAGCTGAGTGGATGAACCGGCCGCAGTTGAGAGCTGCACGCCGCTTCAACTTCAACACCGGTCTCAGAGGTTTTCACCTGATGTGACATTAATGTGCTGATTGTCAATCTCCTAAATGACTTTGCTCGGAGGACTTTATAATATTGCTCAGAGGGAACACAGGCAGCGCTTTCATCTCGCAGTCAGTCTCTCAGTTACTGTTGTGGCTCTTAAGTGCTGGCAGCGATTTTCTTATCTCTGCATTCTGTCACTTTCAGTTTTACTAAAAACCTGTTTCTGCTGCATTGAGCACTTCAGACAGACGAAGCCGCTTTGACATTTTTGTTTTAAAAGCATATTAAATCCTAAATCCCTGAATCATGGTTTGGTAGTTTGTAGTTACGATGATATATTTAAGTATCTGTGATTTGGAGAATGCAGCACGACAACAATATGTTAACAGTGTAACTAAGTACGAGTACTGTACGTGACATACTTTATACTTCTATTACATATCAAAGGGATCGATACGTCTTCCCGGAGAGTAAGTCTGTGAATATTTCCTCCATCTCTGCTGGCAAAATAATTTCACCAAATAAAAGACTGTCCATCTTGAAAAGGTCGCAAAAAAATGATCACTTTCATTTTGTGTAATCATTCTTTTTCCATTACCCTTCCAGGCTTTTGCTTTCCGTCTGTTGGTCACATATAAAAATGATCTTTCATAATTGACTGACTGGCCAGAAAACACACAACTTATAAAAGAGGGACTCATCTTAATGGAACTTAATGGTCCGTGGGTTTAAACATTAAATTGGTTCAGGAAAAGAGAAAAGCCAGAAAACCTTCTTGTGTATATGAAGATGTACACACACACACACACACACACACACACACACACACACACACACACACACACACACACACACACACACACACACACACTATGTTGTCAGAAAGCCTCTTGAAGCAGTAATCCATCGTGATTGAACTGTGACATCCACGCTAAAGCTTTACAGATGACAGTGCTGAGCTCTGCCTCTCATTTAACTGCTGCTCATTCATCAGCTAACTTCAGACAACAAGAACACACTGCGAGGTTCTGGCGACGCTGCCTTTCGTCCTTTAAGTGCAAAAAAAACAAAAAACGATAATTGAGACGACTTCCTCTCACATAGTCAGGATTAGATTTGTGAACGCAGATAGTGCTCCCCGGAAACATGAGCGTGAGTGTGACATCTGTGCCGCGGCGCGATGTTAATGATGACTTGTAAAATGGATACTCCTCGTCCTCGGCTCCGATTGGCTGAGCTGAAGCCGTTGTTAAACAGCTAATAAACGCACACCTGCGACCGCATAAATGTTAATTTAAATGTTAATGCGCCAAGAGGAAGACCTCCGCTCGCGCCGTGATTGGAGCTAAACTGCTGAATGGAAGGTGTTACTTATTACACCGGGCTGAGAAGAGTTTCATTTATTGAGCATTTCTGTGCTGCAGTCTTTGTTGGAGAAATAAAAAGCCAGCATGGTGTGAGGCTTCTTATGCGGCTCAGCCTCTCGAGCTCTCATAGCTTCAAGCATCGTCACATTAACAGAGAAAAAGGGGACTGTGGAGGTTTTAACAATCGGTGCAGAGATATGTTTTCTGCCTTTTCTTGCTCTGCTGAAATGAATGTGATCTGTGTGTCAGGAGCTCAGACAATCAAGTTGGTCTTCTCCTCGGCGTCTGTGGTGCAGCGCTGCAAAGTGTCAGCTGTTGACATCACTGATTAGAGGTTTTTGCTCTCTAGACTCTTGTCTGTGGGGGGAGAACTGCACACCAACCTCCTCCTCAATTACATCAAAACACAGAGTGGAGGAGGAGAGCAGGAGGGAGATGTAAGGCGAGTAGAAGAAAGAGGGGAGAGCGAGGAGCGAGGAGACCGGAGGAGCAGAAAATTAAAGAATAAGCCATGAGAGGCCACAGTGATTTAAGAAGAGAAGTCTTTGTCTTCTTAAAAACCCTGTTAGCTGATTTAACAACAGAGTAAAGCAAAGTGTCAGGTGGCTTATTGCTTCTATAGAAGTCTTAACACCAGTGTAATAAAAAGGACTGCAGTATTATAAATGTGTTGTTGACTAATAGAACAGCAGTGAAAGACAGTGAGGAGCTGCAGCGTGGTGCATGAGAGGAATACGTTTCCCCCGACATGAACAGCGTACACCAAGAAGGCGGCGGTACATACAGAGAGAGATCTGACAGGGAAAGTGCAAAGTCAGAGTGTGTGGAGCTGGTGGATCAAAGTGTGTGTTTACCTTCAACTCCAGTGACCGGACTGAGATCCCAACACTGGATCCCAACTTTGACATTTTTCCCCCTGCTCGGCACTTCCTCCAGCTAGACTCTTCCCCCAGCTCGGCTCTTCCCCCTGCTCTTCCTCCAGCTCGGCTCTTCCTCCTGCTCGACTCTTCCTCCTGCTCGACTCTTCCTCCTCCTCGACTCTTCCCCCTGCTCGGCTCTTCCTCCAGCTCGGCTCTTCCTCCTGCTCTTCCCCCTGCTCGGCTCTTCCTCCAGCTCGGCTCTTCCTCCTGCTCGACTCTTCCTCCTGCTCGACTCTTCCCCCTCCTCGACTCTTCCCCCTGCTCGACTCTTCCCCCTCCTCGACTCTTCCCCCTGCTCGACTCTTCCCCCTGCTCGACTCTTCCCCCTCCTCGACTCTTCCCCCTCCTCGACTCTTCCCCCTGCTCGACTCTTCCCCCTGCTCGACTCTTCCTCCAGCTCGACTCTTCCCCCTGCTCGACTCTTCCCCCTCCTCGACTCTTCCTCCAGCTCGACTCTTCCCCCTGCTCGACTCTTCCCCCTCCTCGACTCTTCCTCCTGCTCGACTCTTCCTCCAGCCCGACTCTTCCCCTCCTCGACTCTTCCCCCTGCTCGACTCTTCCTCCTGCTCGACTCTTCCTCCTGCTCGACTCTTCCTCCCGCTCGACTCTCTGGGAATGAATAAAAACATGAATAATTTAATGTGCACATGATTTTAGAGCTGAAATAATTAGTAAATAAACTGATGACATGATCGACAGAAAATTAATTAGCATCTAGTTTGATAGATGATTAATCATCATTTCTCGAGCAACACTCACAAGTTTCAGCTTCTTCAATGTGAAGATTTGGTGCTTTTATCTGTTTTTTATTATAACAGTATCTGTATATAACATATATGTATATAATACTGTATTCTTGGACTGTTTCTCAAACAAAACAAGCCATTAGAAGATGCCACTGTGGCCTTTTGGGGCATATTTCATTATTTTCTGACATTAAAATGATAATGATGAATTTACAGTTCACGTCTTCTCTAGCATGACATGCAATAACAATCATGGTGGGACGTGCAACAGAAAAGCACTGCTGTGGCCGACGGATTATCCAAAGAAAGGGACGTCACAGTAATGGCCACACTGACAAATGATCTCTGGGAACTGCAGCAGAAGAATCACAACAGACCAGCAGCATTGTTGCAGAAATAACAAAATACCCACGAGGAAAAGACAGAAATGTAAATGTCAATATATAGCCTTTAAACTTCTTCAAGACCACAACAATGGTGCAAACTCCATCTGCTGATGACAAATTGTTTTAATCTCAGTGACTCACTAATTACAGAGGCTGCACATGAAGGAAGGAAGGAAACATATGTTTCAGCCCTAAAATCTTATTTTCATGGCAGAGAGATCTCCTAGTGGAGTGATATTACTTTATAGACTCCTGAAACAAGGAAAATTGAATCATTGACTTTTTACAGATTTTTATTGACAACAAATCCCATAAAAAGAAAATATAGCAAAAATAAAGTGTGAAAGAAACCCATCAATGAGCGACACATGACGTGTTCCTCTGATATGAACACACGCTGTAGTTTATGTTGACTCAATCCCACACACACCGTCCTGCTGACAAGAATACTCACTAGAACACCGAATGTGGATTAATCCGCCCCAGAAAATAGTCCCCAACAAAAAGTTTTCTACACTTTTACTTCTCTGTCTATCTTCAGATGTCCGAACCGATAAACGTGAAAGAGACAAAAAATAATCTGAGAAACAAAATAATAAATAAACACTTTGAGGGTCTTTTAATGCGATTTGACAAAGAGTGAAATAGAGAATAAAATCAACCTCATGCTTTAAATAATACGTATTCTTGAAGGCACAATATGAGACTCAATTAATGGCTGTTTGTTTTTTATTAAACACTTTAAATAACAAACTGCTCAACAGTAAAACAAACTAAATGAGCTCATTAAAATAAAACAGTGGATAGAAATGTAAACTAATATTTCCTCTGCGGTAACTACTTTGTCCACGTACGGCTCAGAATATCGTGTTTATTTGAAATGTGGCAGCAAGAAAAAAAAGATTTATCTGGTACTTTGCAACAGCTTCTAACACGATTCAGCCAATCAGAGCTGAGAGCCGCAACTAACCACTATATCAGAGAGAGTTAATGGCACGAGGAAGATGGAAGTACAGAGGACGACGAGGCATGAAGAGGAGAACACATTACATTAAGAGGAGGAGGAGGAGGAAGAGGAGGAGGAGGAAGAGGAGAACACATTACATTAAGAGGAGGAGGAGGAGGAAGAGGAGAACGCATTACATTAAGAGGAGGAGGAGGAAGAGTAGGAGGAAGAGGAGAACACATTACATTAAGAGGAGGAGGAGGAGGAAGAGGAGGAGGAGGAAGAGGAGAACACATTACATTAAGAGGAAGAGGAGGAGGAAGAGGAGAACACATTACATTAAGAGGAGGAGGAGGAGGAGGAGGAAGAGGAAGAGGAGAACACATTACATTAAGAGGAGGAGGAGGACGAGGAGGAGGAAGAGGAGAACGCATTACATTAAGAGGAGGAGGAGGAGGAGGAGGAAGAGGAGGAGGAAGAGGAGAACACATTACATTAAGAGGAGGAGTAGGACGAGGAGGAGGAAGAGGAGGAGGAAGAGGAGAACGCATTACATTAAGAGGAGGAGGAGGAGGAAGAGTAGGAGGAAGAGGAGAACACATTACATTAAGAGGACGAGGAGGAGGAGGAAGAGGAGGAAGAGGAGAACACATTACATTAGGAGGAGGAGGAGGAGGAGGAGGAGGAGATGTTCTGCTGTCTCCACCAGCAGATGCTGAGGGGTCCAACAGCACACACAGCAAAACTTCCCAGTCCACTGCCAGATAAATAGCTTTACACACACACACACACACACACACACACACACACACACACACACACACACACAACTAAATAAATAGCTTTATACTCAGCAACAGCCAAAGTGGGTCAGACATCAAAGTAGCCACTCGAAAAGCTGCTGGAGCTGTCGACACACACACACACACACACACACACACACACACACACACACACACAGACACACACACACACACACACACACAGACACACACACACGCTTACTCCAAATTGCTACTTGAACTGTCTACACACTCACACACACACACATTTGGAGACACACACTTGTGCTTACTCCAAATTGCCATTCTACACTACTTTCTTTCTCTCTCTTCTCCTCACACACACACACACACACACACACACACACACACACACACACACACACACACACACACACAACTTCTTGCGTCTTGTAAATTGCAACGAGCGGGTGCCATGGCTGACCAAATAACAGCAATCAGGAAGAAGAGAGCTGAGGGACAACGGCTGCCGACCACTTCTCTCTCACACACTCTCTCACACACACACACACACACACACACACACACACACACACACACACACACACACACACACACACACACACACACACAGGTACAGTATGTGTCAATAGACAACTTTTCACCTCCTCAGGTGTGCAGGCAACAGACTCAAATTAATGCACAATGACGTCATTAATATGCAAGTTAGCGTTAGTTAGCGTTAGTTAGCGTTAGTTAGCGTTAGTTAGCGTACGATGATACACTTTGTTTGGTTGTGCCTTTTGTTTCCCCGGGAGATCGAACACGGAGACGGTTAATAACAAGGATCGCTTAAGATTCAGTGGAAGACTGGACTTTGAACTCATCTACATCTAGATTTTACAAACATAATATTTGATGGTTATATAAAATGTGATGCTCTGTTATGAATGAAACTACCTCAGAGTATAAAGTGGATCCAATCAGCTCCTGTACTGTATCAATGATGATGATGATGATGATGATGATGGCTCAACAACGTAATGATACAACACTGACAGGGAACTTGTACTGAAACGATTAGTACGTATATAGTGTGTATCAGTACAGTATTTATTGTTACATTCTTCCACTGCTGGTAAAGACAATGAGTCACAGATGTATTTTTAACTATTGAGACGTTTACCGACGAGCTGCAGTATTTGTGCAGCTTCTTGGGGAGACATTAAGAGCTGGAAAATAAAAACTAGCACGCACATTTCCAAGGACTTTTGCTATATTTAGATTGTATTAAGCAGACTTTGTTATGGACTTCATGTTGCTATTAAAGTTGGTCTCCGAGTATAAAACTCCATCAAGCATTCAGACTTTTTCAAAAACAGGGAAATGGAGGAAAACCAAAGCACCATTACCGTGTTTGATGTACAGAAAGTTATTTTAAGGTCAATTAAAAACTCCTAAAACGCATCGCATTAATCTTGGTATATATGTGTGCGTCTCTGGCTAACCTGAGTCGTAAACATAAACATCAACTCATCCATAAATAACCCTCTGTAGTTCCTCACGTCTCCTCGTTTTGAGAAGTTATGCTTCTTATTGAAGTCAAACTTCCCTTTGAGTGTGTCTACAGTACGTTTCTGAATGTAGCTCTTGTACGCGCAGGCAGCCCACAACACAAACAGTGATTTATTGCTGCAGACAGCCAGTGTTTTCACTGTCAGGAGGTTGGTAATGGGAGCCAATTGAAGAGTGAAAGAAACATTGTGTTGCTCTGAGTGTAGGAACTATAGCGAGGGAGGAGCGCGCTGGGAATGTGCTGTTCTTTTCTGTCACCCTCTTCAAATTGCAGCGCTCACACACCTCCACAGGATCTGGACTCAGTCTTTACCTCACATCCAGCTGGCTGACAGCCTCACACTGTTAATGCTGCAAAATCAAGGATATGAATTGTATTTATTTAATCAGATTTGCAGTGGGATGTTGTTCCTCTGCATAGATGGACTGGTAGGTGTGTAAAGGACAATCAAATGTTGTGTTTGCAATATGAAGAAAACTTTTTAGTTTTTGTCGCCTTGCCTCCACGGTTCAACGGAGAAAAGTCGAAATAAAAGTTACATTGGAGCCGCGTTTAACAACAGCAAAACTAGATCACACCCTCACACAACTCCTGCAGAATAATCCAAGTCTCATGTATCGTATAAAAGTTAAAAACATTTACAAGAATGGTGAGCCAATGTTATTTCATACTATTTTAATTCGGCTATTTGTATAATGGTGCTTCAGACTCATCTGCATTAACACTGTGATTATTGTTCTGTAAATGCTCTTATTCTAATCTTCTACTAATTGTTATGTTTCTGCTGTGAAGCACTTTGGGCTGCAATTCTTGTATGAAAGATGCTATACAAATAAAGATTATTAATATTATTATTATTATTATTATTATCCAGTCGATGCTCACTTCTTCCCAAACACATGCATCTTCACTCAAAAACCTTCTTATTTGAAACACTTCCAGGGAGGAGGAGCGTGCCTGCACACGTTAACAGCACAGTGTTTTAAATAGTAAGGTAAGGTAAGTAAGATTTTCTTCAACAGTTCAAAGCAACACGGTGTGAGTGATGGTTATACAAATAGTAATTTTGTATACTTCTTTCCCCTTACTGAAGGCTGATGGAAGGCTTGAAGTAATGCTGCAACCTTTTGTATTTCTTTATGTTAAAGGACTAGTTTGTGAAACCAGCTTCTTCGCTGAGCCTCAGGCTGCATGCTCGCTTCTTATTAAAAACCTCTTCATTTCCCTTCACCCTGACCGACCAGGAAGAAAAAAAAAATCACCTGAGCAATAAGCCGAGGCTTCCACAATTTACCTTTTAGTGACCCACAGGGCACTGGAGTCGCACTCAGGCGTGAACACACTGGAAGACAACTCAATGAATAAAATGAATAAAATGGCTGCAGTAATGACTCGGGTGAGGTAGCTGCTCCACTCCACTAGTTGTAGAGTTGTATTACTGCGAGGAGAAGGTTCACCAAAACAGCTAAACTTGGAGCCAAGAAATACATAAAGCTGAGTTTTGTCAACTTCATGCTGAGTAATTTCATTAAAAGTAACAACAGCAGTGATTTTAAGGTGCATCGAACACATCCTGAGTGCATTTTTACATCTCTGCAGCCTGTAGAAGCTCAACCGCCGAACATCAACGCAAACAAGATCTTCAGCGGTTGAGTTTTTAACACTACGGTGCAAAGTTTTGATGAGGAGGTGCTTGTTGTGTTCAAACAACGAGGAACAGCATTCAGTTTTGGTGTTTTAAACATGCATGTTGCGTGGAAACCCTGCAAATAAACAGGAGCCCCGCCATCATCATCTACAAATAGAAGCCGATAAGATGCACAAACATAAAAAAGGTTTTCTGCCGGTCAAATCTGACCTGTGGGTTACAGTGCATCGCTTTTTAACTGGTGCCTTGAAGGCAATGAGCTGGACACCTCCTTTAATGCACAAGGCTGTTTATTCCATTCATCTGTAGCGCCCGAAAACATGAAACACACACTCCTGCTTCAATCTATAAAGGTTTCCAGACTAGTGGTATATGAGAAGTTTATATCTTAATGTAGTGTGTTAAATCCATCGCGGCAGCAGTGCACGGCAGCAGTGCACGGCAGCAGTGCACGGGCAGCAGTGCACGGGCAGCAGAGCACGGGCAGCAGTGCACGGGCAGCAGTGCACGGGCAGCAGAGCACGGGCAGCAGTGCACGGGCAGCAGTGCACGGGCAGCAGAGCACGGGCAGCAGTGCACGGGCAGCAGTGCACGGGCAGCAGAGCACGGGCAGCAGTGCACGGGCAGCAGAGCACGGGCAGCAGTGCACGGGCAGCAGAGCACGGGCAGCAGTGCACAGAGCACGGGCAGCAGAGCACGGGCAGCAGTGCACGGGCAGCAGTGCACGGGCAGCAGAGCACGGGCAGCAGTGCACGGCAGCAGTGCACGGGCAGCAGTGCACGGGCAGCAGTGCACGGCCTCGTGAGTAACTGTAGATTAGGGTCATGACCTCTGTGACACCAAACCTGAACATTGCAGGCTCCTATTAGCTTTGCTGCACAGCTGTTGCATTGTTGTATTATACATTAGACTGAATAGGTGTTCGTGTTATTGTGTCCATTGTAGAGTTGTATTACTGCGAGGAGAAGGTTCACCAAAACAGCTAAACTTGGAGCCAAGAAATATATAAAGCTGAGTTTTGTCAACTTCATGCTGAGTAATTTCATTAAAAGTAACAACAGCAGTGATTTTAAGGTGCATCGAACACATCCTGAGTGCATTTTTACATCTCTGCAGCCTGTAGAAGCTCAACCGCCGAACATCAACGCAAACAAGATCTTTAGCGGTTGAGTTTTTAACACTACGGTGCAAAGTTTTGATGAGGAGGTGCTTGTTGTGTTCAAACAACGAGGAACAGCATTCAGTTTTGGTGTTTTAAACATGCATGTTGCGTAGAAACCCTGCAAATAAACAGGAGCCCCGCCATCATCATCTACAAATAGAAGCCGATAAGATGCACAAACATGAAAAAGGTTTTCTGCAGGTCAAATCTGACCTGTGGGTTACAGTGCATCGCTTTTTAACTGGTGCCTTGAAGGCAATGAGCTGGACACCTCCTTTAATGCACAGGGCTGTTTATTCCATTCATCTGTAGCGCCCGAAAACATGAAACACACACTCCTGCTTCAATCTATAAAGGTTTCCAGACTAGTGGTATATGAGAAGTTTATATCTTAATGTAGTGTGTTAAATCCATCGCGGCAGCAGTGCACGGCAGCAGTGCACGGCAGCAGTGCACGGTCAGCAGTGCACGGTCAGCAGTGCACGGCAGCAGAGCACGGGCAGCAGTGCACGGGCAGCAGAGCACGGGCAGCAGTGCACGGGCAGCAGAGCACGGGCAGCAGAGCACGGGCAGCAGTGCACGGCAGCAGTGCACGGGCAACAGTGCACGGGCAGCAGTGCACGGCCTCGTGAGTAACTGTAGATTAGGGTCATGACCTCTGTGACACCAAACCTGAACATTGCAGGCTCCTATTAGCTTTGCTGCACAGCTGTTGCATTGTTGTATTATATATTAAACAGCTAAACTTGGAGCCAAGAAATACATAAAGCTGAGTTTTGTCAACTTCATGCTGAGTAATTTCATTAAAAGTAACAACAGCAGTGATTTTAAGGTGCATCGAACACATCCTGAGTGCATTTTTACATCTCTGCAGCCTGTAGAAGCTCAACCGCCGAACATCAACGCAAACAAGATCTTTAGCGGTTGAGTTTTTAACACTATGGTGCAAAGTTTTGATGAGGAGGTGCTTGTTGTGTTCAAACAACGAGGAACAGCATTCAGTTTTGGTGTTTTAAACATGCATGTTGCGTAGAAACCCTGCAAATAAACAGGAGCCCCGCCATCATCATCTACAAATAGAAGCCGATAAGATGCACAAACATAAAAAAGGTTTTCTGCAGGTCAAATCTGATGGGCACGAGCAGCAGTGCACGGGCAGCAGTGCACGGGCAGCAGTGCACGGGCAGCAGTGCACAGAGCACGGGCAGCAGTGCACGGCAGCAGTGCACGGCAGCAGTGCAGTGCACGGCAGCAGTGCACGGACAGCAGTGCACGGCAGCAGTGCACGGACAGCAGTGCACGGCCTCGTGAGTAACTGTAGATTAGGGTCATGACCTCTGTGACACCAAACCTGAACATTGCAGGGTCCTATTAGCTTTGCTGCACAGCTGTTGCATTGTTGTATTATACATTAGACTGAATAGGTGTTCGTGTTATTGTGTCCACCCCCTGTGGCAGTGCTCCCCTGCTGTTCCACGCTATTGAGGCAGTAATTGCACACTTTGCTTTACACTGTGTGCACAACCTCATATTACCCTAGCATTTGCACACTGTGCTATTTACAGCCTCAGGAATTATGTATAAAGCTCTGAAACTCTTAAAACTTACTTGAGAAGTTTATGCTTTCATCAGCGGGAATCAAAACTGGACACTGTTTGGTATTACCCTGCACGCACTGGACGCTCGTATAGATCCTCGCTATGCTATACTGTACAACCTGCTGAAATAATTACTGCGTGAATATATAATTACTGTAAAGCATTTATGTATAATGCTATTTATAGCTGTTTATCATCCTATAGCTTCTCTTTTCCACTGTATTCTTACAACGTCAACACAAATATAATGACTCTAATCTTAAGGTGCTTCACAAAGAAGTGGAAACGTTAAAACTGGTCAATAACATAAAGGAACTATTTTATAATAAGAGTTCAAATAGGATAAATAGAATTAGAGAGGCAAAACACACAAGAGAGTAAATATTTAGGGAGTTTAAAATAAAAACAGGAATGAATCAGGACCCCAGGGGGAAGGCGGAGAGGAACAGATGAGTTTTAAGATTAGATTTCTAAACACTGAGTGAGTTCACACTGAATTTAAACTCCAGCAGACAAATAAATGTGATGACTCCTCTCGCTCTCCATCTGTCTCCTCTCCGCTTCATGACTCCTCCCCTCCTACTCTGCTTTCTGCACCGTCGCCGTCTGTTTGTCTTGCAGACGCTTGAACCCTGACCGACATTGTCTCCGTGTTGTCATGGCGACAATATGGCGAAGTTTAAGTGTTGCTAATTGTTGCACGGATACATTTCTCTCCTGCAGCGCCTCCATGTCTTTAACCCGGACTACTTCCTCACTTCAGTGATGAGCGAGGAGTCTGTGCAGACAGAAATCAATGGCTAATGAGCCATGAAATTCTTTTATTTCTTTTATGGCATCTTATAATTTTCTTTTGCCACTTGTGTCTTCACTAGAGATGCTTGTATTTATTTGTATTGCTATGTACAGCCATTGATCAGAACTCGACTTAAGTGATGTATGTAAAGATGACCTTTAACAGCAGTTTGATGGTATTTCTGTCGCACAAAAATTACTATTTTATCAAGTTAGAAAATAGTCAAAGATGTTTATGTTTTGGCACAAACTAAGTTACTACTCTACGCTGTCGCACAGACTAATAATACACTAATTCATCAGCTGAACATCACTTATTTCCAGCTTCTAAATGGTGTTTTTCTGCAGTAATCTGCCTTTAGTGACAGTAAACGCAACGTTTTGGGTATTTGGACAAAACTGAAAATTCCCCTCTGGCTTTAAGAAAATATCGATACAGTATCGCATTATGTTTTGTGATACTGTATCAATCCTCAAAAACACCATTGATTACTTTAATCAATAGTTTACCAGCTCAGTCAATACTTTATTTCATTTGCAAAGGTTTGTGCTGTGATGTTGGGAGTTACAGGGACGGTGATGAATGCAGATCCCACAGAAAACAAACTTTACTCTTACATTGCTGACAGTATATTGTAGCCCCGCATTGTATCTCCAGATGTTTACCAATACACCGCCCTATATTAGTGAATAACTGACGATTCAGAAACTGGTGGGACATTTTTCACTACTTACTGACATTTTATAGAACAAACGATCCATCGATTAATCTAGGAAATATTCTGCAGATTAATCGATAATTAAGATAATTGTTAAAAAATAAAAAATAATTAATTAAGAAAAAAATTATAAAAAGGAAAAAAGAAAAAAAGAAAGAAAAAGAAAAAAGAAAAAAAGAAAGGAAAAAAAGAAAAAAGGAAAAAAGAAAAATTATAAAACATTATAAAGAAAATAAAAGATTATGATCATAAATAATAATAAAAAAATCTTTTTGTACTCAGATGTTATGCATAATGTGGTGTGTTAGTTATACAATGACTTGAAACCTTATTTTCCAAAAGTAAGACTTTTCGAAACCCCTGTAATATGATATGTATCGGCCACTTATAGAATCACACAAAAGATATTTTCTCATAGACCAAACGGTTAATCAAGAAAATAATCATTAGCTGCCGCTCTAGTTTAAACGCACTAAGAATATGATCTGAACATAAACTAATCAAAGACAACAAAGATAAGTGTGTAGGTATAAAAACAGCTGATTCACAGCTGGATGTGCATGTTGCGAGTTTAATTCAGATTTTCTGTCCAAACATAAAGCCACTAAAAACGTATATTTTAACTCATCATTTTAACCAAATACTCGACAATGATCATGGGGGAAATGTATCAAAGAGCAGGCAGGGGCGTAAACTCCTCTCCTGACAGTCGCCTTCAACACAGTACAAAGTACAACGCAGCCACAAGTTGTGTTTTGAGTAAAAGCGCGTCTCACTTTCCGTGACAAGAAAACAAAGAGCAGAAACCGCTCTCATCTCCTGCTGCAAAGCTTAAACTCCTTCTCTGGAAGTTTGTCCAAGAGTTGTGGAAAAAGAAAAGTAGAAGTTGAAGAGGCAAGAAGAGGAAAAGATGACATGTTTGATTTGTTTTCTTTCAAAGTCTGGTTTCTATAGTGATGTATTAACGGCAATGTGCACTAAAAGCTAAACTGTCAAAAGGTAAATACAGAACGACGCAGTGCTGTTGATTTACAGCGAGTCAGATGTGATTCTTTGCTTATCCAGCAACACTGCTACAGCACAGACTTCACCATCTCCCGCTGTCAGCTGTACAGTGAAGAGATACACTTGTGAGGAATAAGCTGACCGATAGCAGGAGTTATCCATTCTTTGCCTGTGCTCGAATTTGCGTAGTGACAAAAATGGCAGCACATCAGATTTCTGCCTTGCATGCACCAAACCAGAGCTCTTTCCATGGCAACCGTATCAGCGGCTTGTTTGGCAGCAGCCGCCTGCAGTGTACCGACCAAATGACAAATCAACAATGTTGATTCCATCACACTTCCACTGAGATGCCTTTCATTCCCGTCTCTTTGTGTGTGTGTGTGTGTGTGTGTGTGTGTGTGTGTGTGTGTGTGTGTGTGTGTGTGTGTGTGTGTGTGTCTGTCTGTCCACAAAGATATGTCTACAGCGGATCAGATAGAGCCGAGCGACTAAAACCAGAATGCTAAGTGGGCCTGTGGGACAAAAACAAAAGAAATAAGAGTATAGGTTTTATTTGACAGGAAGGACACAGTCTGGATCACAGATCTCTGTTCCTCAACGTTCCTCAACGTTATCATCAAGAACAGAAACAAAAGACACCGCGGCGCAAGAAGAATTCACATCTTTAAGTAAAAATAAAAACAATTTGAATTACTTAGTAAAAGCACAGAAGTATTTTGGGGGAAATGTACTTAAAGTAGCTGCAATCAGAAGTATTCAAAGTAGTAAGAGTATAAACAAAGTACAAGTCCTGTAAATGTATCTCAGATATGTATTAGCATCAAACGTGAAAGTGCTCGTAATGTTGAGTAGCTACTAGAGTTATGTTATTGGATCGTTATTATTGATGTATTAGCCAAATATGTACGCAGTATTAATGTTGCAGTTTGTGAATGTGGAGCAAAATGTTACCTCTTTATACTTTTGGGTAATTTAATCCATAACTGGAATTATAACTAGAGTTTACATCCACGTCTTTCCTAAATGTCACTTCATCATTGTATCCTAAGAATACTCAAAACAGTACTTGAGAAAAATACTTAGTTATATTCCATCACTGCATATTTATAGGAGAAGGTAATAATGTTGTAATTTCAGTAACACATTAGTAAATAAACTGCGTATTTGAAGGGTAAAACTAACGCTACATGTTATTAAAGAACGTTTCCGGCTCCAGCTTCTCAAATGTGAGGACTTGCTGTTTTTCTCTTTATATGTTTGTTAATTATATATAGTTTGAACTGTTTGTCGGACAAAAAGACAGTTTGAAGACTTCACATTGAGCTCTGGGAAGAGCTTTTATTCTTCTACAGTTTATAAATGATAAATGATTGATCAAGAGTATAATCATATCGATAATGAAAATAAATGTTACATTGCAGCACAAGTAATGTTGGAAGTACGGACGCACAGCTAAACAATGTAATATTTTGGGCTGAAGAGATCACCTTGAGCTGAATGATGATTTGAAAACAGAGATTACGGGATACTGAACTGTAGCGAGTCCTGATATTCCTGGTGATTTCAGCACTGAACAGCTGAATCATCAGAATGCAGCGGATGTCCTCTGAGTTTCGGACATAAAAAAACAAAAACTCTCATCTAAACATTTCCGATACCGCGGCAGTGTCAGTGTGGGCTCTCCGGAAATCGACCACTCAGCTCTAACTGTAGCTCTTCAGCCGCTTCCATGTCTGACAATCACAGCAGCAGCTCATTAGTGCAGAAGCTGCTGATGTGAAACGACACCCAGACCGGCCTGTTGACTGCTAGGTGGGGAACAAGCACTGAGAAGCGAATCATTAAAAACTCAGCTGATGGACTTCAAACCGAAGAAGAAGAAGACGAAGAAAAAACGGCTTCACAGGTGTGTTTCACTCATTGCTCAGCAGCTAATTATACCTTACAAAGCTGCAGGAGAGGGGAAGTTATTGGTTCTATAATGAAACAATAAAACATGCCTTACATGTGCTGCACAATGTTCGGCCAAATCTCTGCTTTCAAAGCTTTAGTGAATCTCAAATGGGCCACGAGAGCTCAAGTAAAAAGCCAGTAAATGGTATCGAGGCAGGTATAACGTTGATTTTATTGATGCAGAAGCTTCCTCATACGCCAAATACTATGACCCATCTTATATATTATCTTTCCTATATACATCAACTGTTCAGATACATTTATACTGAACCTGCTGCACGCTTATTAAATCAATCAGGTGAGTAAACTAGGAAGACGGATGTGATGCTCACAACTCTTTGAACTGTGATTAAATATTTATAAATACAAGCAATCAAACAAATCTTTGTATTAAAATAAGATAAATATTTCAATATAATAAGTATTACATTATTTATTGCAAGTGCCCAAGTGTACATTATAAACTGTACAATGAATAATAAATGAGTGTTTATTATTGTATAATTGTTGTTATTTTGTTATTGTATTTATCATTGTTTTATTGTTTTATCAGATATCACATGAGTATTTGCTTTTATGTAAAACACGTTAATGTGTGAATTGTGATATAGAAATAGAAAAATTAATTGGTTAATTGGCAACTTTTCACAAAAAGATAATTTGCTTTGGTGTATTCTTATAACATATATAACAATATTTTGAAATTAAATAAAAAATGTGTACAAGAAACAATAACAAAATAAGCACAGTATATCTGAATTAAAGTGGAAGAGCTGAGCAGTTGTAGAAGAGCTGAGCAGAAATGTACAAAGGTTCTCAGGACGCAGGGTGAGGAAGAGCTTGTAGTGTGCAGAGATATGTGCATGAATGTAACGCATCATCATGTATCACTAATACTTACGAGTGCAGTGCATGTTCGGGGTGAGCGACACTGTACGCATCATGAGAGCAAAAGCTGGCATGAAAATGTAACGTCTCAATAAAGTCAAAGCCCCATGAGACGTGCAGCCGCAGGTTCGGAAGGAAGTCGAAGTTCAGACTGACTGACACACGCAGAGACGTCTTTATTTAAAGGCCGGCTTAGCCTGTTTGGACGCTCCAGGCACCTGTACTGTAACGGTGCAGACAGACATGAAACGTGACACACACACACACACACACACACACACACGGCGTTAGCGGACGAGGCCGAGCTGTTGTGTGAATTTTGATGTGCGTCTGTAGCGCATGTAAAAACCAAAGCGTCTGCGGCTCATGTGCCAACCAAAGTCCAGCCGGGCACACCGGGTTTTATACAGAACCACTGATCCAAATAACTTCACGCGGAGCACTGCACTCCCCGGGGTCCTCAGCAACACACACGTCAAGCGTGAAGTAGATCGGCCCCAAGGTCGGCAAGATAATCAAAACTCTCACACACACACACACACACACACACACACACACACACACAGACACACACAGACACACACAGACACACACACACACACACACACTCAGACAGACGGACACACACACACACACACTCAGACACACACACACACACACACTCAGACAGACGGACACACACACACACTCAGACACACACACACTCAGACACACACACACTCAGACAGACGGACACACACACACACACACACACACACACACTCAGACAGACGGACACAACACACACTCAGACACACACACACAACACACCACACTCAGACAGACGGACACACACACACACACACACACACACACTCAGACAGACGGACACACACACACACACACACACACACTCAGACACACACACACACACACACACTCAGACAGACGGACACACACACACACACACTCAGACAGACGGACACACACACACACACACACACACACTCAGACAGACGGACACACACACACACTCAGACACACACACACACACACACACACACTCAGACAGACGGACACACACACACACACACACACACTCAGACAGACGGACACACACACACACACACACACACACACACACACACACACACACACACTCAGACAGACGGACACACACACGTCTGTCACTATAGTATGATGATTAAATGTACATTTTAAAATAAAAGTTGGAATACAGATCAGGGATTTTAAATGGAAATGAGGAAACTGTGTGTCCACATTATGTTACACATGGCGCTCTGCACCGGGTCCTTTATGACCCCAGTTTAAGGACGAAGCCTTTTAAAATTCTGAATTGATCGTTCACTAAACCCCTCGTCTAAAAAGCAATTGTCCAGCCTAGCAATCTTGACACAGCGGGTCTCTCAAGTGTTGGATTTCTCCCAACGAAAACGCAGAGTGCATGGGGCTGCAGTAAAAGTGCTGCTGAGTGTCTGAAGACTTTAACCGCCAAAACCAAATATACACAAGCAAATGTTTAATGAACGCGTTTGTCGGCTCTAATGTAAGCCGTTAACTTTAGCATCTTTTTCTGTGGGTCCACATTCGAGCTGTCGTTTTTAAAGATTACATTTCTCGCATGTCAGATTTTTCCAAGGGTCGTCCACTAGATCTTAAAGTTTATAGCAGCATTTGTCACGTTTCAGAAATGACATCATCACGTGACAAATTGTTTTTTTTTACGAGATATTCCCATTTTCTAATCCAGATGCACGTGGATATTTATATACTTTATTTATACTACAGTTATCTCGTTGCAAGGTGACTGCAGCCTACACCCAAGATGGCCGCCGCCCTAAAACTACAACAACCAGGTCACCAACAATGAGAGAGGGACTCTGAAGCCTGTAACATTTAAACTTGTTACTAATGGTTAGTACTTGTTACTTGTACTAACCTCACTTCTCTTCAACACTGCAGGTGTTCAAGGCTCCCATAATACACTTATTTTTATCATAAATCAGATCATCTTATTCGCATAAATTAGATCTGTTTATTTTATTTCCTAATTGTTAAGGCATGAGGATAATTAATGTTTTTCTTCACACCTGCGTTTGCTTGATGAAATCCCTCGTGGGTTTGAAACTAATACGTTTCAGTCTTTTTCTTCTGGGAGCGTTTAATTCTTCTTCTCAACCTGACACACAAACACACCACGAATGCCCTGAAGTCCTGCCGCGACACCCCTCCTGGCTGTTGACTCGTATCAAAAGCTAATTTAAAATTGTAAAAAGTTAATTATTTTTTCACTTTAAGGTCTTTCCTTTTCCTTTTCATGAGATTATTTTTTTTACTGTCAAACTGCGGCGGCGCTGACGGCGGCGTTGACGGCGACGCAACTCTCTGCTGTGTTTTCTTCTTTCCTCAACAAACTCTTTGGAGCTGCGGACATTTGCCTCATCTTACAGCCAAATGCTGCCATGGCAACAGCGAGGGTTCAAATCCCACCTCTTCCTCTCCTCCTCCAATCTCCTCCCCTCTCTCGATCCAATCTTCTCTCCCAGTGAAACCATTAAATTATCAATCCCCAACCCCCTCGGGGTTCATATCTCCGCCTCATCTCACTCGCTATGGCTCTCTCTCCGTCAATATTTACAGAGTTTCTCATAGACTCTCTCAGGTAATAGTGTCTTATTCCCAAAGCTCTGCACGGTGCCAACATGCACATACAAACACACAACACACACACACACACACACACGCGGTGCGAAATGTCCATTCCATCTAAATAAGTGCCATTCAACTAACTGTCCCTGCTGACAGGCTACAACTGCCTGCCTCTGCATGTGTGTGTGTGTGTGTGTGTGTGTGTGTGTGTGTGTGTGTGTGTGTGTGTGTGTTACACCGATAGCTCCCTGTCCCTTCAGGTAATCTCATGGTTGAGAAGAGAGACAGAAAGTATTCTGTGAGAGAGAAATTAAGACAGAGACACTCCTGCTGCAAGAACTAGAAAGATCTAAAATGACAATAAATATGCCTTTTAGATGTGTGTGTGTGCAGATGGCAGGCGGATATATTCTCGGTAATATTCACCTCTCTGCCTCCCTTTACTTCTTTCTGTTTATTTCACTGGCTGGTAGTTTCCTACCAGTAAAAACATAATCCACCAGTTTCATCCACGAGATCTTCACTAACACCAAATGTCCTTAAAGGGCCTCCAACATGATGAACATGATTCTACTGATGATAGTAAATGCTATTTGTGGTGTAAAATGATGTGTTATTTATGACACTATGATCGCAGTATTTAATAAATCATGATTTAGTATGTCGACCACCGATGTTTACACCCGACGGCGTGTTCTGACGTCACAAGTAGAAAACAGTCCACCGGTTGAATACACAGACATACACAGACGTGGCGATGTCGGACTCTGGCTCGAATATTTCAACAGAATGGAGTGACAGTGAGTCGTCTCGTTGTACCTTGAAGAAGAGGAGTTTATTGAAGAGGATGCCGGTGTCGTGGATGTAGATCATGCGGGACGAGTTTAACGTGGTGGAAACAGAGCAGCGCGAGACACAGTATTCAAGATGGAGACACAGACGGGCGCGAACAGGCGGATGACTGTGACGGTGATCCTGGATTTGGCGGAGATCCTGTGCGACAACAGAACACAGACAGGTATATACATTTGACTATAATTCATAGAACTTCTCAATAAATAGTAAATACATCATAATAAAACGTAACATTATCCTCTATCGTTAGCTTGCTAGCGAGTCGATAGCTTGGTTTCCATGAATTGTTATGAACCCGACTAGTTGTCCGCACATTGCTCGATAGCTAAATTTTCAATTACTTCTCTACTTGGACACATCGACGTCTGTAAAGCTTGATAACTTCATTCTTTCTTGAAGTTTCTGCGGTTGAGGTTCTATCGTTGTGTCTGATGTCAAACGTCATTTATTACGAGGCTGCATATAAAGCATTAGCTATTAGCTAAGAAACAGATCAGAGGACAGCGCTGGTTTATAAAGTGTAGTCTGTATACTGACCGTCTCACCTATAGTGCTTACGAGCCTGTCATGAAACACAGGCATATACATAGTATGAAATTAAGATGACGTTAATATTGGCCTTATTTCTGGATCTTGCATATTGTGTACATGTCCTTACCACTCTTATTTTGTACATTTAGGTGTACATGTGAGAACTGTACAATTATGGAAGCAATTGAAGAGCTGCTGCCAAGAAAAGGATGTCATGGAGGAACTCAATGAATATGAGGGACATGGTGCAAACACAACATGCAGAACAGATCACCCAGGATTCAAATCAAAGTGTCTGGATGTGTGGGTGTTGCAGACAGCCTACCACAGGTATGTGAAGAGGGACAGACAACAAGCAGGTGATGAGCCACGTAATGAGGAAGTTACTTGTGTGCACAAATGTGCAGAGCTCAGAAACTTACTAAGTAACATACTCTGCAACAAATATGTTTTATAATCAAGCATTATATATAATATGTATGTATGTATGTATGTGTGTATATATATATATATATATATATATATATATATATATATATATATATTTCTATATTTAAGCAATAGCTCACGACAGGCCGTGGTATATGGTCATTACATCACAGTTAAGGGGCGTGGTACAACCCCCTTAACTGTGATATAATGAGCATATATCACGGTCTGAAGTGAGCTATTGCTTTTATAAAACGGTTACCAAGTGTGACAATATGAAAGAAAAATACACACTCCAATTCAAATAGTTTTTATTATTAAATAATGAAATAAAATAGTCCCTCCGTTGCCTTCTGCACAAAACATAGTGCGAGGTGGTTGCTATGCAACAACACTAACAGCTAGCGAACATATTTGGTCTACCTGCTCTTCACGTAGCTCTGCATGTCGTCTTTTAGGGGCTCTCTTCTCTGGAGATAGGCACTGATCGATCCACTCCTCCAGAGTGAAGCCTTTTTCTGACATGTCTGAAATGTACAAAACACAACGTTACTAATAAATCTTTCAAACCAGCTTGAACTTGTATTGCATGTTTATACATGTCTGCGTAAAGAACATATCTAATAACATTCATAATTAAAGATTTGGTTGAATTGATTGAGAGAGCAATGATATCAAATCAAACAAATATATGAATTATGTACATGCATGTGGTGATTGTATGTTTAACACGTCATGTGCAGGTCTACTGGTACTACAACTGTAATGTACAGATGACGTACAGTCTGTATACTTACTGCTGTACACACAGCTCCCTCCCCAGTGTGGACGTCCAATAGATGGTCGCTGATCATACAGGTGTCCTCAGTTCTGTCAGTGGCTTCATTCACCAATGTTTCAACACCTCTGTAATAATAGAGGTGATCGTTAAACGTTAAATAGACTCACGCTTTTACTCAAACTACAGAATAAAATGGGGAAGTCTGCTATAAACATTTAATCTATACTTAATTAAGCTGATGAAGGTGTAATTAGCTTTAGTTATTAATACTACAAACAATAACACAGATATCAGCTAGGGCCTGGTGTAAACTCGTTACATACAGTAGATCTAGAGCGATGATGGCTTTATGCTTGAAACAATAAATACAGTAAACAAGTATCACGGCGTACCTTCGCTCTCCCTTCTGGCGAATGCATTTCGTCGTCTCTCTGGTGGAGGACTCTGCACCGGCGGACATGTTTGAGTCGGCGTGCTGGCTTGTGCTGGCTGGAGTCTTGGCAGTATTGTAGGCACAGCTTCTGCGTTCAGTTTTAAATTCTTTTTGAATCTCATTTCCTTGGCGAGCAGTTTGTTGGAAACACGATCTCTCAAAGTGCTGCCCACAGATCGTCGGTTTCATCGACGCACTTGTCTTGTCCATAAACGCGACATTTTATCCTCTTTTGGCCACAGAAAGCTGGAGACGGCCCCACATCACCATACAACACATCGCTTCACAAGTATCCTTGAAGATCGATTGTTGTCCGTTCTTTCTCGTAATAATTGACATCAGTCTTTGCTGGACGCTTCAACGCAGACGAACACTGGCGGCGGCTGTAACGCAGACGAACACTGGCGGCGGCTGTAACGCAGACGAACACTGGCGGCGGCTGTAACGCAGACGAACACTGGCGGCGGCTGTAACGCAGACGAACACTGGCGGCGGCTGTAACGCAGACGAACACTGGTGGCGGCTGTATTCTACTTGTGATGTCATCGCCTGAACATTGCCGAAGTGGATGCTCTCGGCGCAGCGATCGATTGTTGTTAGCGGAAGTCATTTTTATGCTGTTATGATCGTGATTTATTACGAATACATCAATATTAAATATATATATGGCACATTTCACAATAGATATGCAACCTCTATCATATACCAGCCCAACAACACTGACGACAGATCATTTTGTAGGCCCTTTAATTTAGTAAGAAGATTATTGCTCATTTACAGTAGAATGAGAAATGGCACAATGTGTGTGGAGATCTGGACGGCCTCCGCTCTTCTGGGGAAGTTTTTCCACAAGGTTTTAGAAAGCTGCAGGGCTTTGCTCCCTTTCAACCACAAGTACATTAAAGTCTGTTCAGACCAACATTTGAAAGCATGAAATCAATTCATATCATTGCAATTGAGGCAGAGAAAATCTAAGTGAAGTTTAACTTGGGTGAACTCAGAAACATAAATGTGCACTGTTGACCGACAGCAGAACGTCTTGACGGTGCCGACCTCAGAGCAAAATTGAGGAAGCTTTCGTCGATTTGTATCATATTATGATTGCACACTGCAGGAATGATTTGCAGGCACTGATGAGACGGGAGTAAACGGTACAAATACATCTCTTGAATAGTGTGTCATCTTATTGTCCCCTAGCTAGCTTAGAGAATGATGCACAAGTCCTGAGAAGAAAATGCTACGGGGAGTAAACGTCACAGAAAATACAGCTATTATATCTGTAAAGCAGTGGTGGGAAGTACCTTTCCTCAAGTACTGCACTTACTTTACTTGTGTATTTAAATTATATGCTTCTTTCTAGTGCTACTGCACTACAGAGGCAAATGTTGTTTATTTCATAACTTAACGAGTCCATTACGATGAGCATACCTTTTCTAGGATGTCTAGATCTATGATTACTGTCATCAGCCTTCACCCAAATGTATTTGATGACTATAAGCCAATCACAGTGCAGTAGAGACACACTCCCTTAATCAAACATGGCCGACAGTGAGGCCAGGAGGAAGCACAAGGCACATTTTAAGCTATTAATCATATTGTTAAAGTGTTATATTGATTAGACGTGTCAAAGTATAATATAAAAGATGTATCGCTTTTACTAAAATAAGGAAATACAGTTTTGATATGTACACAAAATAAACAACTCAGGAGACTTTGAAAAGATTGATTTCTGCAGATAATTCAACTTTTTAAATGTTAAAATGATACAAAACATAAATGCAGTTTTTAAGCTTTGATATATTGATTCATGAAAAATAAGACTTATATTTTATGTTGAAAAAAGGTCTCTTAGAACTATTATTATCATTTATTATTTTATTTTATTTAACTATAATGTGGTTTCTCACCTTCAGATTCTTAAACAATCTTTTATTGCTCATGATTAACGAGTAGAAATCCACCATTACAAGATATGTTTTCCGTGCCTGGCACATCATTTGGTTCTGAATGTGTTGAGTTACTTTATAGATTCAGAATAATGTATATTCCACGAATGAAAGATGTATTATTATGTATAAAGATTAAACTTTATTGATCCCCGGGGGGGAATTCACAAGCACCTGGCAGCAAGTAAAGCAATTAAAATAAGCTGCACCTCCAGCAGCTTCAACCTTAAAGTGATGAACACATTAATGCATCAATTATTATAATACAATAATGATAATGATAACAACAGACATGGAAATGGACCATTCTGCATAAAGAATACTTTTTAAATGTTGGTGCTTTAAATGTATTTTGATGCAAATACTTTTCCCTGCGTAAAGTGTTGCACCAGAGGCATCGTTACTAACTGTTGCCACAAAGACAGAAGAAAAGCATCTTTTTTTTCAACTCATCTCATAAAATGCTGATTTTCTATGTTAAATATAGGATGCTAAGCTATTTCACACGTAATAAATTCACTTCTAGGCATGTTTTCTTTGTTGAAATCAAATGATCACGTTGGCCACAGGTGTACAAGCAAATGAGCCCGTACAAACATACCGTAAAGCCACATGTAGCACAAAAACACACCTGCAGATCGTTAAATGCACCTTTAACAAACATAATAGCAGCCGTTTCCCCACAGCAGCCACGCAGGGAGACAGAAACGGTGAAGCTTGTGAAAATGATATCTCAAGATGTTAAATATTTAAATCCCCAATAGTTTCACAGCTGGAGCCAGCAGAGAGTGAAATCAAACATTCAATGTGGCGTTGGCTCACACACACGCACACGCACACACGCACACACACACACACACACATAGATTCATCAATATATACTTTATATCCAAGACCAAATTACAGAATGTTTGCATCAGCAGACTTTAATGAATATTTACGACTATTAGAAAAACATTTTGACCTATAGAAAGAAAGAGTACTCAGCTCTGAGTTATCCGAGCAGCCGTTAATAACCGCTTTGTTTGCTATATGAAGCGGATTTAAGAGGAATTAAAGAACCTATCTTACCTGAGCAGACAGTTAGAGACTTTCTGTTTCTTTCCTTGTTCTACTCTTTACGTCTCCATTATTCTCTCATTTCCTCCTTTTCAATTTCTCTATTACATCTCCTCTCATGCTGTACTAATGTGATTCTGAAATCACTGGTGCCTAAGCAAATGATTATACATGCCAGTCTCAAACAAGAGCAGACAGTTTGATGGGCAACAAGTCAACCGTATTGAACATCAGCTCGTCTGTATTAAAACATGCCAGATGACAATTATCGTACAAGTGCCTAAAAACTGAGGCAGCTGTCAGAAACGACAGGACGCAGGTAATTTTAAGGCCACAGGGAACACGACAAAAGTGTCCTGCCAGCTGCACGATGAGCTGCGTGATGGCCTCACCGAGAGAGGTCCAACTTAATCACATAAGAAATTCTAAAATCTCTTTGATGTGGTGTTGTGACACGGTTGAAGGTTTTTTTCCTGGTGGCAGCAGGTAGCCGGGAGTCTGCAGCAGCAGCAGCAGCGTGACCAGTCAAATCCGCATTAATTAAATAAGCTGCTGCTGCTGCTGCTGCCTGCCCTGCCAGCACCAAAACAGCTGATGAGCAGAACCTGATCATGGATCAATGCTCAGGCCTCTTTGTAGTGAGGCAGGAACAGGACCGAGACTCTGGACGAAGCCGTGACCGAATTAATTCCAGTTACACGACTGATCAGCTTGACAGCCCTGCAATGACGAGAAGAGATGGAGTCAAGGGCAAGACCAAATGAATCGCTGCACTCTTAGATTAAAGGTTAACGCCACACTACATCCTGTACGGAGGAGACGCTTCGCTGCACCGACCTCTATGGGTTGAAGTCAAGTGATGTCTGTAGTACTCGTCTACGTGTAGCAGAGAACTGAAAGGTCTGGGTGCTCAAACGTCATTCATACCCCCCCCCTGACGCTGTATGAACGTGAAGTTTAAATCGATTGTCAGTTCATAATAAAACTTTGACTATTAAATACCTCAAATGTTACAAACCAGTTAAGACGACCCTCCATGGCTTGTTTGCGAACTTTATAGTATTATTCGCTTACAAAGAAGAAGAAGAATTATTATCGCTTATTTTTATTGTTACTTACTTTGCAATGGGGGGGGGGGGGGGGGGGGGCAGATGTGTAATGTTATACGTCTTTAAGCTACTGGATGCTACATTTCCCTCGGGATGAATAAAGTATCTATCTATCTATCTAAGAAGAAGAAGAAGAAGAAGAAGAAGAAGAAGAAGAAGAAGAAGAAGAAGAAGGAGAAGAAGAAGAAGAAGAAGAAGAAGGAGAAGAAGAAGGAGGAGAAGAAGAAGAAGAAGAAGGAGAAGAAGAAGGAGGAGAAGAAGAAGAAGAAGAAGAAGAAGAAGAAGAAGAAGAAGAAGAAGAAGAAGAAGAAGAAGAAGAAGAAGGAGAAGAAGAAGAACTTCCACACCGACGACATGATTTGTAAGACGGAATCGGAGTTTCGGGCTTCCGGTGGAATCGCAATGCATGCTGGGGTGGCGAGCCTAGAAAAGTGAGCACCAACTCTACAAGGGCCGCCATATTGGATTTCTTCTCTACGTGTTTACATTGTATTTAGCTTATTCTTCAAGCGTGTTGTAAACAAACCTACTACTCTACAGTGACTTCTGAGTTTCTTATGATGAGGTGCAGATGTGGAAAGTCGAAGCTTTGAAAGAATTTTGCCGCAAGCGGAATTTAACACATTCAGGCATGGATCTGCGCAGTCAAGAAAACTGGCGATATCATAAGTGCTTATTGCAGTTGTGTTGCAGGGTAAGCTGTTATAAATATATACCTAACTTGTGTTTGTTCATTATTATAAAACTCAATATATAGAAAGTACATTTGTCAATATATAAATCAAGTAGATAGACTACACACCCCAGGTCCAGTTCAGGATCAGGGAACTCATTTGTTGGTTTACTTGCATGAAATGAAGATTTCTTGGCTTCCAAGACTCCAAAGAGCTGTCAACATAGAGTCAGCAGAGAACTAGATCCCCCGGCATCATCAGTGACGTGGGGAAAATATAATTTCATTATTCAGCTGATTGACAGGCAATTGTGCTAAACATCAATAACAACTCCGTATACAATAACCTCAAACCTATAAGGTGAGTTAATGACTAACGAGAGTTTATCAGTCTGTGAGTCAGCACATAACAATAAGGTCACGAACGTGAAGGATGGAAAGATACTTTACTGGTACTTCATTTGGTTTCCGGTTAAACATGGTAATGTGATAAAAAGAGGTTCTCTAGGAAGAGTCTAATTGAATTGGGAGTAGATGGTTTGTGCAAAATAACCTGGTTTTAATGGTTTATCAATAATAGTGATGGGTATACTACAGCGTAATGGTTCGTCTGGTGTATCACAACCCTGAGTAACAATGCAGCCTGTAATGGAAACCATTACAACCCACAGATAAAGATGTGGTGCAAACCATTAAATCAGAGTCCAATACAAACCCGTATGCAGTGGATCTAATGGGTTATGCAGCTTTTTAATGGTTTGTAATGTTTCAGTAACAATGAAAATCACAAAGGTTCATCTAATGCTTTCTGATGTATTTTTCTTTTCTCCACGGTAAGTACACGGAAAAGTTAATTACAGCGGCAGAGAATAACTCCTGAACGCTGTGAACCTTTACAGATTGACATTTAAGAGTCTAAGAGATGCAGAGGTTGACTATTTCATTTAATTTGCTACCGAGATGATGCTGGAAATAGGTATGCTGTGCATTCACCCACCCGTGGAGATAAAGTGTGAAACACACAAAGAGACAGAACTGACAGTTTGTTTGCTTTTCTATTATGTTTTCATGGTTTCTGAGACCGTTCCCCTGAAATGTTCCCTCTGGTCTTTGGACACAAATTGCCTTTTATGGATTTTTACATTACATAATATTGATTTGGCAGACACATCATTCCCAAAAATGTTGAAATAAGTGCATTCAACCTCCTAATGAATAAAAATCAAGCCTCAGTAAGTGAAATGCAGCCACCCAGATCCTGACATCTCATCTCAAAGTCAATGTAGTTAGTAGATCACTGCCTGAAAGGACTGCCACTAATAAAAGAATCAATTAATCTGCCCTATAAAATGGTAGAAAATGTCAAAACTTCCTAAAACCCAAGTTGATGTCTTCAACTAGCTTCTTGTTGTCCTACTATCGATGTAATATCACATAAGATTAAGAAAGCCATCATAACGGAGAAGCTGTGGCTTCAGGAATTGACAGAAAATGTTGTTTCTCCAACAAAGATACCAAATAGTTCTCAATAGACTAACTGTTTCAGCCTAAACAACAGCTCGGTAAATACGTGGAACTCATTGTGGATCCCCTCCGCTCTTTTGGCTTGAAGTTGTTGTTTTTTTTACCAGAATGTACAAACTGCAGGACGCCCTGAGGTGCAGATTGAAAAGATTCGACTGTACTGTCCTGACTTCAATAGTGAGTTTGATCCAGCACTGTGGGGCAAAGACAGACGAGCGACCGCAGCCACCCTCGCACTTCTCTTGAGCATTAAACAGCCGAGTACATCTACTCAAGTACACTACTCAAGTACACTACTCAAGTACACCTACTCAAGTACACTACTCAAGTACACCTACTCAAGTACATCTACTCAAGTACACTACTCAAGTACACTACTCAAGTACATCTACTCAAGTACACTACTCAAGTACACTACTCAAGTACATCTACTCAAGTACATCTACTCAAGTACACTACTCAAGTACACTACTCAAGTACACTACTCAAGTACACCTACTCAAGTACACTACTCAAGTACACCTACTCAAGTACATCTACTCAAGTACACTACTCAAGTACACTACTCAAGTACATCTACTCAAGTACATCTACTCAAGTACACTACTCAAGTACACTACTCAAGTACACCTACTCAAGTACACTACTCAAGTACACTACTCAAGTACACTACTCAAGTACACTACTCAAGTACACTACTCAAGTACATCTACTCAAGTACATCTACTCAAGTACACTACTCAAGTACACTACTCAAGTACATCTACTCAAGTACATCTACTCAAGTACACTACTTATGTACACGTTTGAGGTACTTGTACTTAAGTCTTTTCATTTCAGAGGGAAATATTGCACTTTTCACAGCTTTTGTTAGGATGTAAAAGACTTTTCTCAAAGAAAACAAATGTTTTCTTAATAGTTAAACTACCCAACAGTTTATACAAGCACAGCTGAAACGATCATCAATTAAGCGATTTAATTTGCACCTAAAATGAAACCGATAAAACAAGTCTTCTCATTAATGAGTAACTGTGATCGTGTACGTTTGACTTTGTTCAGTAGAGACAGTTTAACTGATGATTGCCAATAACCTGAGGCAGATTTATTACTGCTGCTGAACTCAAGTCAATTTGAAAGAATATAAAATTAATTTATTGCCTTACTTTGTTCTTTGTATTTATTTTAAAACCAATATCTGCATATGCTTTGTGTGTTGGTAGCATGCGACGGTCCATGCAAGGTGTTTGTTTTGTGTTTATTGTTGTGCTGGCTTCTTAATCCAGCGGTTCATTCGTGCATTTTGTGGTTGCAAAATCTTAAAAATATCACAAACAGGTGGAAAGATTGGTTCATCTATAAAAGTTAAATACGACAAAGTGCAATGGAAACAGATTCAGCAAATAAATGATGAAACATGTGACTTCAACGTCCATTGAAGCTTCTGCTCCGCTGCAGAAACCAGATGCACCCAGAAATGTGGCCATTAGTAACATATCGTTCTAACTGTGGAGGGTATCTGGAAGAATTAAGGCGATTACCATTTTCCAAAAGTGGGAGATATTTAGAGAAATAAAGAGCATTCTTTGTTGGTGCACTGCATCTCTGGGATTTGTAGTTTTCGGCCGTGGTATATCATCTCACACCTGTTTCACTCACGGCCCTGAGACTCAGGAGGTGACCGACGGGCCAAATTAAAGTTGGTGTAGACGTTTACGTCACCTCGACTCAGGACGTGACGCCATGACACATGAATCGATTACCGCAACATCCAAACTGCTGTGGAGGAATGGCTGTTTACACACGCGCACACATGTACAGTCTGAACCCACACCAGCATGTACACACAGCTAATCCCTAACCAGCACTCCTCATTTTCTATTCCAGTAGCTTGCCGTCTGGAATTTATCGATGGCCGATCAATACTTTCTGATCGATTGACCCCATCTCCATGGCAACCACCATTTAGCCCACTATCCAGGGCCATTAATTACAAAAGCCATTAAGCAATGTGAGTGTATGTGTGTGAGTTATAGCGACCATTAGAAGAAGAAGAAGAGGCTCCTGCTGTCTGTAAACTATGCTTACAGAATCCCAACACTGAATTCAGCAGTTACTTCCTGCAGATAAATGTTTTATTGTTCATACATGGAATTAAAAGTTCCAGAAGATAAACTTTCCTCCGTGAACAAGCTTTTATCCGCTCAAGTTAGAAACCCACTCTGTGTGTGCGCGCTTCTCATTGGTGTGAAGTAGGAGGGACATTTCAACCAACCAATCAGATTTGAATAATTTAGGAATCTTTTTGATCAACTATTTTATTTATTATAAAACAGACGAGATACTACAAACATAGGAAGACACATTTTAAAATGAAAGAAGTAGGATAAAGTAACGGTAATACATGAAAATAAGAGGCAGATATTACAAAGCAAAGTGAAAGTACAGCCACACATTCTGGGCTGCAGCGCTGATATTACTGGGCGTGGAGGCGTGGAGGCGTGGAGGCGTGTGGAAGGGGGTTAAGCACTTTTAAAGGTGGTCCCTAATGGAAACGGCGATGCCTGACCAAGCCTGCACAGTGGCCCTATTAAGTCGTTTAATTTAGGAATCTTAATCTAAGGACAGTTATTGGGTTTGTTCCCTTACGCTGGGAGCTGGGGAGTTGGGACCCGGTCTAGAGGTAGGTTTCAAATCGCTGCAAATGTATTGAGAAAACTGGAGGGTTCGAAGAGACAAGGCCGCCAAATTCAACCCGATGTTACTCACGGGACAAATATGGAGGAAAAGTCTCCTCTGGCTTCTGTAAAATAATCATTTATGACTTTTGAGACTATTCAATATTTATTTATGACCTGAAACTCCAAAATGGCTTCGCAGCTCAGCCCTGCTCCTCGCCGGTTGACTAACGGCTCTTAGTTGGAGAAAACAAATCGACTAATTGGAGCTCATTCATGTAAATTGACCACAAGTGTGCATCAGTTCCCCAAAGCTGCATGTGTTGTTGCCAATCAGCTTAAATAAATAAAGACTCTTCTAGCGTCTGCTGATGTTGGATACGATACTCAGAACTGATGGATATAACCTCCTTTAACCTAACATGACCACATTATTGTAATAAAATTGAATTTCTGTCCGTCTATCAGGTAAGATGAGACCTCCCAAAGGATCAACAAGATGGATACAAAACGTTCTGCCACAAACATTAGATTTATTTTCAAATCTCTATCTTCTTCAATAAGAATGTGAGATGTGAACATCGTTCATTGGTTGAGTTTGTATGCAACCTGTGAAAAAGGGTTGCAAATAGTCAATGAAATGCTTTCAACAAATCTTTTGATCCTCTATTTTTGGATATATACTCTGCCAAGACAGTTTGGCTTTTAGTCTCATGGTCCTGCTTTACCAAAGTAAGAAAGACATCAAACAGAACCATAACTATCCAGCTCAGTGTAGTACAGTGAGAAAGAAGTAATGAGGTCCACATGCCGATACACATCGATTATTACCCCGTAGTTAATGCTTGTGATTGATTCATTTCACTGTCACTCATGTACGGGATGTGGGATAACCTACAGTTTTTTTTGTCAGTGCTTTCAGACCTGCAAAACAGGAAATCTATTTACATAATCAATACACCACTCTGACATTTTCACTTTTCTTTGAGTGTGCAGAGCTAATTGGCTCGCTAAAGCCTTGTTGAATTCTGCCTGCCATTACAGATCAGTGGGTTTCAAACCATGGAGAATTCAGGATGTTGAAATAACTCCCTAAGAGTGTTATTGCGTCACGTTTTCTCCTTCACGTTACTCTACAATTAAGTACGGACTGATGAATGGCAACACTTCCCTTCATAATGTCCCCCCTGTCAGTGCAACATGTTGTTGCTGCCCTGCCAGCAGATGCGACAGTCTGTTGTTTGAACCGTCTGTCAGGATTTTAGTCCAACAGAATGCCATTAAATCTGCTCTGAATATTCACCGTCCCCAGAGGATGCTCCCTAATGATTGTGGTGACCTCCTGACCTCCAGGCCAAAATGTCCACTTGTACACAGGAAGAAATAAAAGCTAATGAGCAGATTGGCACAACATTTACTGAGGACATTCATGTTCCCCAGAGAATAACTTCTTTCCATTCTCTTTGAGCTTTGAGTGCTCAGGGACACGTCTAGTTGTACATTTTTACTAAATATGTTTGTGTTTTCCAGGTTGCTGTGGAGTTCTGCATTCGTCAATTGCATTGCTCTGTGGAGCTCGTTTGCCTCTTTTAGCTCATTGTCTTGGTTTTATGGCTCGATTACAGGTTTGGTGCAGTCTCATCGCTCTCAACGACTGTCAGACGGACAACGTTAGCGAAAAGCTGATTATTTAGCATCTGAAGAGACAAATGTTTCCATCAAAAGTTGGTGGAGACCAAAAACGGAGCTAAAAGGAGAGTGAATATTGAGCATATATTATTTTCAATGTCTGTTAGTTGTGTTAATTAGGCAACTATTTGCTAAAAGGTTGAACGTAACATCTTTATAAGAGGATAATACACCCGGGCTGTGAGTCTCCTAACCCTGAAGTGGCCAAAATAATTAATTATTGCAGCTTTAAAATCCCTAAACCTGATGCCATTAATGTTTACGATATTTAATGCTGCCACTCTATACCACTTTAAACTCGCTTGTATTAAAGCTGCTATTTTATCTCTTTACTATTAGCCTTTTAATGGGGATATTTTACTATTTAACACTGTGATTATTGTACTGTAAATGCTCTTATTCTGTCTAATTTTGTACAAATGTTTATGTTTTTGGGCTGCAACTCTTGCATGAAAGGTGCAAATAAAGTTATTATTATTCTAATATTTAATTATAATGCCAGGTGTAGTGCATGTTCAAAGTGAGCTTCAAAAACGTTTTATTTATTTATAATATGGTCCCTACAAATTAAATCCCCTTTTATTCGCATATTTTAAAACATTATACACATTTTTAAAGCCACGTGGAAAGGTTTTAAATATGGAACAAGTGTTGATTGTATGTATATTGTGTCACGTACCTGCTTTACAAAAGCTCTCATTGTTTCCTTTGATGGCGTTAACAGGTCAAAAGATAGACGGCTGAAATGGAAGCTAATAAGTCGGACAACTTGAAATTTAAATCTACAGAATCTAGGTGTCGCTTCTCCTCGAGATGAATCAAGCATTATGAGCAACCAGCAGTGAGGGGTGTACTGTGGTCAGAACATGACATCTCCCACAAATAGAAACCAAATGGTGACAAAATATTCCTTCGACCCCAAAATGATCCTAAGAACAGATTTTTAAATACCACTTCCAAGGCAGGAGTGTGTGATTCAGAGAGGAGAGAGGGGGAGGAAGAGAACGGTAAGAAGAAAAACACACACACACTCCTCCTGATGCATACTGAACAGTTCCACTGTGATGAAGACTTTCTGATACGACGCACAGTGCGTTTAGGAAACCCTCGACATCTGGGGGGAAGTATTTAGGGTGAGTGTGTGAGAGAGTGAGAGAGAGAGAGAGAGAGACAGAGAGAGAGAGAGAGAGAGAGAGAGAGAGAGACAGAGAGGGAGAGACAGAGAGAGAGAGACAGAGAGAGAGAGAGAGACAGAGAGAGAGAGACAGAGAGAGAGAGAGAGAGAGACAGAGAGACAGACAGACAGGGACAGAACAAGTTGGCAGAGACGAGAGGAGAGAGTATATTTGTATGTGTGTGTGTGTGTGTGTGTGCGTGTGCGTGTGCGTGTGCGTGTCACAGTGGGAGCTTGTCATGCCCAGTTGTCTATGTCCGGCAGATTCCCACACCCCATGGGAGACACACAAACGCACACACACACTCAAACACACACTCAAACACACACAGTGCCCTTCTTGCTGACACTGCTTTTTAATATTTCACTACATGCAGGGCTAGCCATATGCTGCCCTGTCACACACTCACACACACACACACACACACACACACACCTTCACACACAGAAACACAACACTTGCACGTACAAATGCAGCACATTTTTTTGCATCGCTGCACCTGTGAAGACGCTTTATGTCATTGAAAATATGTCACTAATATCCTCGACTACGTTCACAAAACTATATTTCACTATGTTGTTAATTCTGTACACACGACATCTATTGGACGTCTGTCCGTCCTGGGAGAGGGATCCTCAGAGGGTCATATGCTAATTACATTTGTAATTTGTGATATTGGGCTATGTTAATTAAAGAAGAACTTTAAATCCTAAAATATTGCTATTTAAACTGCATGTTTACCTTCTTCGTGAGGACCTCTGACTCTCACACACACACTCCTCCAAACACCTACAGATGTTCAGCTCTGCAGAAACACCTTTTTGTTTGGTTCATTGGTACGGCCCAACTACCAGCAAACCAGAGCTTGTAAACAACAGTGGAGACGACTCGAATTAGCTTCCGTCCTGAGAAAAGTTCTGGTAACCTGTCAGTACACTTTCAGACTTTGGCAGCGGGGCGGAGGAAAGCTGTCGGCACTTCTTGCCATAATTTGCAACTGAGGAAAGAGAAGAAAACGAGCACCAATTCAAGTGTTTAGGCTCCTGAAGCTCAACATCGATTCACTTACAGTCATAAACTCTTCTGACTCCAGCGCTTTCTTGTGTTAGGTTTGCATTATAGTTTCAATTTGAACATCTCAGTTTGAATGTCATCGCTGTCCGAATCAAAGCTTCAGATTTAGACCTGTCTGTTTAAAACACTCTTCAGAGTGAATGAATCCATCACAACCGGCCTCACATCTTGGCGCGGAGTTGGAGCTGCGAGTTAATAAAGTTAAAAGCGCTCATTATATAGTTTAACACAATATAAACTAGGTCTTTATTTATTTATTTTACGCTATAATTTTACTTGATACTGTGAAATGTTCACGAGACACAACGTGTTTATTAACATTTAACTGAAACCAGAATCTTCTTCTAACCTTATAAAGAGCTTTTGTTGCCGAAGCTTCAGGATGCAAAACCTGATCTTGTGATTCAAACTCCTGCAGAACCTGCAGAACCTGCAGAACCTGCAGAACCTGTAGAACCTGCAGAACCTGCAGAACCTCAGTTCCAACTACAACCTGTAAATAAGAATGAGTTTTGAGGCTCAATACAACGATGACGACCAAATCTTCACAGTTGTATCTTTGTTTTAAATGAACCTCGACTACATGAGACAAGTTTGAATCCCATCTGCGCTTCATTTCTTTAGAAGCCTTTGAACTAATATGCAAAAGGAAATTTACAGAATTAATTAACGGCAAATGCTTCTGTAGGAAGTTGAATGCTCCAATATTTGCTTTGATCTACCGCCGTGATAATGGTTTTAAAGTAGAACTGAAAGCTTGAGAAAGCAAACATCGTATTTTGGAGAAACTCTGCAGCGAGTTCTTCCTCTCGTCACAGTTTCCTCCTTTAACGTTGCAGAGTCGTGCAGCACCTACACATTCACGTGTGTGCAGATTCTGACCAATCAGACGATGCCTCACAGCAAAGGCTCAGCCTGATTGGCCAGAGATTCTTATGTTTCTTACTTATACTTAAAGACTTAATCATAGATCCCATTTATAATATTACACTATTGTAATATACATATGTTTAGATGTTTATAGTTGTTATGTATTGTAGTATCATCTATGTTTATATCTCATTAAAACTGTATTCTTAAATGGAGCAACTGTAACGACATCGACGTCCCCCGAGATCAACACAAACGTCTGCTCCTCTTCATCAGCAGGAGCTGAATTGTTTCAGATTTTGAGGAACCTCTCCGGACATGCTCGGGATAAACGGGTCCATATGGACAAAGATGGAGACACAAAGAAGGGAGAAAAGAGGCCCGGCTCGTCGTGGGATGGTAGAAGTATGAAAACAAAAGGAGACTCTGAGTTAAAGTGGAGATACCGCTCATGCAAACTTAAAGTTTTGGCCTCACCAGAAGTGCTAACGCTGGAACTAAAAGTTTTAAGCTCATGAGCGAGTTCGGAGTTTTTTCAAGGCGAAATGAATTATTGATATGAGGTCAAGTCAGCATGAGATTACACTAAGAGATGGTGGGAGCTTAAAACAGAATACCAAAGCATCAGATGTATGTTTGTGCTGGTGGGGAGGTGAACGTGTCTCCCCCTCTCTCCCCCTCTCTCCCCTTCACGCCTGTAAAACTAATTAAACAGCAATAACATTTAAACACTTGTCCCTGTTTGTACTACGAGATAAATATGGATTTCTAAAGAAGGAAGAAAACTGGCTAAAGATTCAGCCTGTGTGTGTGTGTGTGTGTGTGTGTGTGTGTGTGTGTGTGTGTGTGTGTGTGTGTGTGTGTGTGTGTGTGTGTGTTGTGTGTGTGTGTCTGTCAGTGCAGAGGTTTGATCTTTATGAAGCAGTTAACGAGACACTTTGCTGTTGTTTCTAATCTAAATGAACCAGAAGGAAAGTCTACGGCCATGCAAGCAGCACTGTGAGACTGTACTCATCAGGCACGCTGATGCTAACACTTACAAATTAAACATGCCGATATATCTCACCAAGCTCGTCCCCTAGGGGAGGCCTGGATTTATAAAAATGGGGGCGCGGCGAGGCTAAACAGCCTTTTTTTCTATGCAAGCGTGTAACTAGCAGAGCCACGGCAGACTTATTGTTCACAATGACACTTACTTTAAAGAGGCTGATCTGAAAGGGCAGGACTGTGTGGGGAATCTGCACAGATGGGGCTCTGGCATCGGCTGGGATACGAGGAGGGCTGCGAGCGCCAGTCAAGCGTGTTTCCCACAATGTGCAGTGGACAGTGTGTGATACACCGAGAGGCGCGAGCGTCTCCACAGATGAGTCTCGAGCTGAACGATGTAAAGACAAGACCCGTCAAAGCCCGGGTGTTAGGCTTGGATGGACACTTATAAAAGACGATATAAATAAGAGACATTTAGCAAGTATATATTTCTGTGTGTAAACTCTGGCGTACTTGTCCTTCTGTTGGTCTTTTTTGTTTGTTTTTCTAATCAAAATGTAAGAACAATAAATAAAAAGCATTCCTCTTCCCACATTGTGTAAAGAAATGGGATCTCATCACACAGCGAGGCCCGATGGCGGTTACCTGGGACGGTTTTATCCACCGTGTCTGAATCAGAATCTTATTGGAGGAAGAAGGTTATGAATTTGCCCACAAGTTTAACAATAACAACTCAATGTTTCAAATCAATTCTATAATCTATAAGAGAGTGTGTGTGTGTGTGTGTGTGTGTGTGTGTGTGTGTGTGTGTGTGTGTGTGTGTGTGTGTGTGTGTGTGTGTGTGTGTGTGTGTGTGTGGAAAATGTATTGCAATCCATTGTATTAGTGTTTCAGTTGTGGAGTTTACAAAGAGATACAGATATTTGCTGCAGGTCTACATATTATACACAGATATGGATCTTGCAGGTGCAAATCAATTCTGTATTTTCTTGTTTTCAATTAAGCTTGAAATAAAACAAACTTGTTTTCTGTGTTTTTGGTCACAAAAGGTTTGAATCAGTGTCTCTGAAGAAAGGAGTTGTTCTTCACCTGCTGGTAACTCCTAACAGGTGAGGACAGCTCTGCAGCATTCAGTCCTCAGATATGTGCTTTTCAAGGTTAAGAACATTTATAGAAATGTGTCAGAGTGCCTCGAATGCTTTTCAGACTAATACCTTGGGCTAACATTAAAAGCAAATGGCTTGTTTTTTATTCCTACAAAATCCTTGAAGAGCTTCAGATGTTTCACTTCAACACTGTTCTTGACCCTCTCGCACGTTTTCTTCATTTTCTCCAAGTTCATGAAAAGCTTTCTCTCCTCTAACAAGAAGCACCGACAGTTCGGATTAACTTCCAATGCTGAACGTTCATCTGTGTTTATCAAGCTTTACATTAGTAATAAACACATTTTCCGAACATAAATAATTTCTCTCCAGTCGTTTGTATTTGCTGTCGATGATCCAGCACTTTAGTGAATGTATTCAGAAGAATCTGTCTGCAGGTTAGAAACCTCATTGAGTTTCACTTCTTTTTCCAGCCTCCCCATCTTTGCTTTTTAAGAGGAACATTGAATTTCATGGCCTCTAAGTGCACTTAAAGGCATCCTGCTCGAAATTAAGACCATCTGAGCCAATATTACATCTGAATAAATCCTTAATAGATTATTTAGAAACACCATATTTTCATAGATTTCCTTTGAATGTCCAACAACCACAAGTTTGAAGCTACCAACAGAAATAATCATGTTTTGAATGATAAGTAATAAATACGTTTCTGGGTTTTAAAGTCCACAATGGACGGCAGAAAACATACCTGACCTTACACGAGTTCACGTTGGACACAATGCAAACTATTATTTATTTCATTTGATTAATGTTGTGGTCTATAAAGTGTCAGGAAGCAGTAAAAACTTTCCATTATAGTTTACAAACTCATTTTGCATTATATAAGCATTTATTTCTAAAATAAACTGAAACTTTGTTTTTGCGTGAAAAATTATTATTAAAATCAATTAATCAATTAGGCCGTTGATTATACGGTTTGTTCAAAAACTCAAGTCAGTTAATAAAATTGAGCTGAAATGACAGCGGACAGTTTCATACACGACTATTTGAGATAGCACTCTGCCCCTCAACACATGCTGCACCCTGCACCCTGCACCCTGCACCCTGCATCCTGCACCCTGCATCCTGCATCCTGCATCCTGCACCACTGCACCCTGCACCCTGCATCCTGCATCCTGCATCCTGCACCACTGCACCCTGCATCCTGCACCCCTGCAACCCTGCACCCCTGCACCCTGCACCCTGCACCCTGCACCCTGCACCCTGCACCCTGCACCTGCACTGCACCACCGCACCCTGCACCACTCCACCCTGCACCCTGCACCACTGCACCCTGCACCCTGCACCACTGCACCACTGCACCCTGCACCCTGCACCCTGCACCCCTGCACCACTGCACCCTGCACCCTGCATCCTGCACCCTGCACCCCTGCACCCTGCACCACCGCACCCTGCACCCTGCACCCTGCACCCCTGCACCCTGCACCCCTGCACCCTGCACCCTGCACCACGCACCCTGCACCCTGCACCCTGCACCACTGCACCCTGCACCCTGCACCCTGCACCCTGCACCCTGCACCCTGCACCCTGCACCCTGCATCCTGCACCCTGCACCCTGCACAGGATTAATTGTGTCTCACTGCAGTCTGACTTGCTGACGAGCCTCTGGCACTGACCAGCATGTGAACGCACAGATACAAAGTAGAACTGGAGCCGTCAGTCTTATTAAAAAGGCTAAAACAAGATATTTGCAGATGTTCAAAATGAAATCTCAAATGAGGCTTGAAATAACAAAGACTGGAAATGTAACTTGGCAGAATTAACAGCCCATTTATCGAGCGTTCACATTTAGCTCTCTGCAGCTTTGACTGATGGCTGTAGACATGACGGAAAAAGGAATTAGAAAACTCCCAGCTTGCCTCCCCCTCTCTCCCAGCGAGGCCAAATAAATCATGCAGTCACGGTAAATGACACAAGCTTGTCATAAACTTTACTCCAGCAGGAGACTTTGCCTCCTGTCATGTGCATTTAATCTGATTTTATTTTTATGTTGCTCTCTAATAGCAATGCAACATTGCAAGTGAGTCACCACCAAGGGAGAAAATAACAATAAGGCCTCCCTCTGGCTCTTGCTGTCAGTATCGCCTCCCGTCGTGTTAGGCTGTTTTCAGCCTGCTTAACATTCAACATTCGGTCTCGACATACCAGACGCTTTTATTGAAGTGTGCTAATAAAATTCTAATCAATGCTTTTTGTCTCGTTTTTTGTTATTAGAGGCTCCGTCCTGACAGAGTGTTAAAATATTTGGCTATCAGAAGAAAGTCTGTTTTACTGAACGAACATTACTTATTTCATAAGTAATCCATTAAGCTTTGGTCTAAACATCCTGTGATAGTGATATTTAAAACTAAAATTAACACCTGCACATTTACATTGTGATCTGGCAGGTTTCTTGCTGACAACTGTCCATAATACAGCCTGCACTATAGGTTGTATTATGGCCTCTTCGTTAAAAATGTTTTGTCTAATAAATGTAGGAAAATGAGAGTACATTTAGTTTCCTTTCATGTATTGTATTTGGATATATTTTATGTATTATAGTATGCACGATGAATATTCTAATATTATGTTTTATTCCGATAACCAAATTATAGGTGATAAATTATCGGCCGATAATACGAAGCCAAACTGCTTTCAGTATGCACATTTAAAGTTGGTCTCTGATCCTCCAATAAACCGAGATAGAAGAAGAAGGAAGAGAAGAAGAAGAAAGAAGAAGACTCAGAAACACAGAAGACGAAATACCAGAAGAAGACAATAAAGAAGGATACGAATAAGGCAACGAAGAAAACTCATCCTCAAAGCCAGCACAGCAGACGCACTCCGTACCCGACGCAAACCTCAGACCGTCGCACCTCCTCACCTCCTCCTAACCTCCCATCCTCCGCCTCCCCCTCCTGTCTCCCCCACCTCACGCCGCCTCAGAAGACGCCTACCCTCTCCTCCTCCGCACCGCCGCATCCTCCTCCGCCCCATCCTCCTACCCCGCCGCCTCCGCTCCTCCCCGCCCCCGCCTATCCTCCTCCCGCCCCTCGCTCCCCTCCTCCTCCTCCCCCGCCGCTCCTCCCGCCTCCGCCCCCCCCGCTCCCTCCGCCTCAGCCTCCTCCGCCCCTCCTCCTCCCCCTCCCCGCCGTCCCTCCGCCCTCCTCCTCCGCCTCCTCCCCCCCTCCGTCTCCCCCCCTTCCCCTCCTCCTCCTCCCGCCCCGCCCCCCCCCTCCGCCTCCTCCGTCCGGTAAATGTGGACAAGGCATTTTTAAATCACACAAAAGAGGAAATTAGGACTTCAACACTACATGACTCCTGGATTGAGAAGAGCATCACAGGCTGATGAGATCTCAGCCGGGTGTGGGGACATGAGCCGGTGAGGTGATGGGAGGTGTTTGGTCTTTATGCAGTAAAGTGTTTTCTTTTGGAGCAGGTAGGTGCCTGGGTGGGCCTAGTTGGAGCCAATCTTTCCTGCCCTTTTCTCTGCCCCCGGTGTCGTGCAGCTCCTTGATGGGGAGCAGCTGACAGCCGATGACCCGCTCAGCAGTCGGCAGTGCAGACGAGGTGCAGCAGTTTGTCCTTGGAAGCAGGAGAAGGCCGAAACAGACCGAATACGAGGACGCTTTCGATTATTCCCTCGGAAAGAATTGGACTGGGATAGGTTGCGTGGTGTCAAGTTATCTCAGATAATTATCTCTGTTGTGCTTTCCTAATTAGGCAAGAGATGTTTTCTTTCCATCTGCAGGCAGTTAGTGGATTCAAGTGCAGTCATGTGTGTGTGTTTGTGTTTGAGTGTGAACATGACATGCATGCCCTCTGCAGAAAAGATCGATGTTTGTATGAATATGAAGAAGGCAGTTATTGGGAAAAATGGTCTTGTAGCAGATAGTGATTTATTAGACTGATCTCACACACAAATATCCTCGCAGAAAGAAGGAGAACGTTTGCTCGAGGCAATATGAGCCACCTCTGTTGTCTTAAAATGTAGCCTTCAGCCATGCAGTCAGGAGTCAATATCGGTTATTATATATGCACACATGCATCGCCAGCTGACTGAGCAGCGCGGTGGAAGGGCGGCGTGCATGAGAAGCATGTTATAAATAAATATCTCCACATTTGATGAAACGAAATGAAGAGAATGCTAACACATGGCTTGTTGACATGTTAGCAGCCAAGGATGCTGTTACTAGAGTAAATTAATTGTCTCACTCTGGGACTTGTTTAAGCACACTACGAGCGCAGACATTATGTGGGCACCAGAAACTCAGTAATCTTGTCCCTTAGCTTCAAAAAACAAGGCTCATTAAAACACGCGAGAGCAAATGAGAGCCCAAAAGGAGCAGGCGTGTGTGACCCATTTTGACTCGTGACTGCGCCTTAGTTTGCTGTACAAAACACACACACACACACACATGGATGAAGGCCGCACATGTCAAAAGTGCCAAATTAAATCACATTAGTAACTTAAGTGAAATGTAATTAAATCAAGTTGAATCAGCAGCTGAAGCGGTGAAACCCCTGCTGGTTGGCTCTCCGCCCCGCAGACATGACACGATCTCACGCTTCTGGTTACAAAGAGGGGTTTTCTTCTTAGCGGCAGTTCAAACACAAAGCTCTGCAGCCCTGTGTTGCAGAGTGTGTTGCTCTTCTTCTTCTTTTTTCCCCCCTCGCTTTGCCCTAATTTCCCCCCAAAGCACTAAGAGCTCAGAGACCTTACGACCTACACAGCCAAGGTTTCCAGATACAATTTCATCCGGGCAGTAAAAGTCATAGCAGGGGTGTCCTAATTGACCAGCGGACTATACAATCACAGAATTTAATGGAGGCAAAATGCTAATAAAACTGCTTTATGCCCACTGGCCAGATGGCTGCTTAGTAAAAAGCCTTTTTATGCTCAGGACAATTATTAGTAAACCATCTATCATAGAAACACAATCCTTTATTCTCATGAACCGACTGCACACTGGAACAATCGTTCTGCCACACGGGATTCTGCAACATATTTAATTGTTATATGTTTAAAGCAGACTGCAGACAGTGTTTCAAGGGTGATCCAGAGTTTCCATTCATGTGCTGTCAGCCAGTTGTTCTAAGGACTACATTTCTTCTTCTTCTTCTTCTTCTTTCTTCTTCTTCTTCTTCTTCTTCTTCTTCTTCTTCTTCCTTCTTCTTCTCTCTCTCCTTCTTCTTCTTCTTCTTCTTCTTCTCCTCCTCCTCCTCCTTCTCTTCTTCTTCTCCTCCTCCTTTTCTCTTCTTCTTCTCTTCTTCTTCTTCTTCTCTTCTTCTTCTTCTTCTTCTTCTTCTTCTTCTTCTGATGTCAATGCTATGCTGTCTAAGGATATATGATGGGATTTTGGTTGTGCTTGACCACTAAACTAGTCAGTTACTTCTCACTTCAGCTGGCAGACACTGCAACACTGACACCTGGGGGTTACAAACTGACACTGCAATGAAATGAAAGTGAGTAAAACCACATTTCTCGGCTGTGCATTTGACAACAAAGATTATAAACAAAAATACATATATTATAACATTGAGGATGCTTTCCTGGTGCATCAGCTGTATACAGAATTCCTCATCTTCTATCTTCCACAGTGTTTTCCTATAATGTCTTACTTATGTTGTTTATCCAGGCTTTACTACAATATATAACAACAGTTTATAAGTAATACTAATGCTGAATTGGATTGATGTATTGCACATTTGAATAAAAATGAAAATGTTGCACTGTTGTTTATATATAGTTAAAGACTATCCCTAATTGTACTAGCTGATTCATTAAAGTAATGTACATATCAATGCATTGACATAATTTAACAATATAACACAGGCTACATTATTCTGAAATGGGATGTTCTGCATGTACTTTTACTTTGGTTACTTTAAGGATATTTTGAAGATACTACTGTACTCTCACTTGTAACAGAGTATTTCTACATTTTGGTGTTGCTGCTGTTATTTAAGTACAATATTTGAGTATCTTTTCCACCACTTGCAGGTTTTAGTTAGCTGGATAAAGCGGGATACCGTTGCTTTTCTGTAGACTACAGTACCCATCATGCCTTTCGTGATACGTGATGACGCCACAGAACATCAACAACTCACATGTGGCCTAGAAACGCCGTTGCTGTGCGGTGCTAGCATCAACTGACTCCCAACCGAAACACCTCATTTAAAATACATATTACAGGGATAATCGCGATTTGTACACAGCTATACCCGAGCCAACATGCCTCCAAAGAAACCCGAAAAGCCTGCGGGGAATAAAAAAACTCAAGAGAAGAAAAAGGAAAAGATAATTGAGGTAATAATCACACGAGTTAGCATGTCGGTGTTTAACGTTAGCTTACTGTGCTAACCGGAGCTAACACACGTAGCTAACAAGTGAACGCTACATTTACTTCTTGGCATTTGTCAGCGTTATCTTGTTATTATGTCGTTGTTGTGATTAATTTAGTAGCTTTGTAGCTTAATGTTCATCTGTAATTCAATGTTACGCGAGTGTGCCAGCTGTCACGAGGTTAACTTTGGTGTAAACGAGGCGGTCAAGCTGCTAGCAGGGCCCCCGCCGCATTAAGTCTTCATAATTGTCCTAGTAAGGTTGATTTATGTCACCAAAGTCCGCAGCTCAAATTCTGAGTTTAAAAATAAAGTCTTTATAGTGTTCAGTGTGGTTAGCTTGGTTGTTTGTATTCATTAGCCGGCTGTAAAGCGTGGTGCGGCGGGCCTGCTGCTGCTCGGCCTCTCAGATCCGGAACCACATCTGAGCTTAAAACTGCTGAAAAGTTTGTAATTCTTTCCATTTAAAGTGTGTGTTGTGAAACGTGACGGTGTTGTCAACATCGATGTCGCTCTCCAAAAGCAGCTGTTACTATAAAACATGGTCATATCTGTGTCTGTGAGCAGACCGGTCAGCGTTAGCCGCCTTGTGCTGTTCTGCAACGTGTTCGTGTAGCGGACGGGTTTCACTGCAGCACCGCAGCTCGTGATCTGAGGGGACATCTTTCACACACCATGGTGCTGGATCTGCCTGGATGTCATAAGAGTTGCAAAGTATTTATCAACTCTAATATATGGTCAGAGGCAAATCCCATAACAATGAAGTATCGTGTGTGTGTGTGTGTGTGTGTGTGTGTGTGTGTGTGTGTAGCCTGATTTAGCTTCTCCTTCTGTGCCATAGAACTCTATTATTGTCCTGAAACTGTTGAGAACTTGTGTGAGCCACACCGACATGTCCTGCGTGTCACTGAGGTTTCAGTAAAGTGTGTTCAGACCTCCAGTGATCAGTCCTCTCTGGAAGTAGCTGAGCCATGCTGTTTTTTAAACAATGAAACCAGAATTTAAAGAATGAGTTGATTAAGCACATAGTCTATTGACAGAAATAACTTTATTTGAACTACTTTGATAATCGATAACTCGTTTTTTAAGCAGGAATAGTGAAACAAATCCACTATTCTCTGATTCCTGCCTCTCACATCGGACGATGTTCTGCTTTTCTTTGTCAGACTTCATTGAAAACTAAATATTTTGGGGTATTTGGACAACAAAACAAGACATTTGAAGAGGTCAAGTCTGGCCCTTTACGCTGTGATATCTGTTTGTTTGACGTTTCATACACTAGATTATCAATTAATTAATGAAAATAATCGATAATGGAAATAATTGGGAGTTTCAGCCTTAAATAAAACTATTTATAGCCCCAATAGAGAAGGGGGGGGAGTCATGAAGGATTGTGGGACGGACTAACACACTGTTACATAACAGCAGCCATATCCTTAAGTTTCAGAGAATCTTATCACATTTAGAAACAATGCATGTGGGTTAGTCATCAGCACTGTTTACAATAGCAAAGCGTCACATGTGATTTATTTACTGCTCTTTCCTCGCGTTACATAACGGGTTAATGGTTGTTGACAGATTATAGTAGCGGGACATAATGAGTCGTAGTTGTTTGTGAGCTTTGTGCGGCTCACATCCGATCCTGGTTCCTAGCGACTAACATGTCCACGTGTTGTAATGAGCAGATGAAGTGGCTGCACCGTCCTCTGTAAACCTGAACGATAATAGTAATCGTGCAGGTAAGAAGTGATTCGTAGTACTAGCAGAGACGCAAACATCAACTTCAGCGAGAAACAAGAAGTTTCTTTTTGTTTTGAACTCTTTTCAGTAATGATGTTTTGCAGGGTTGTGTCTGGCTTTGTGTGCGGCATCATTTCCTGTTTGCTTTGTGGGTCGTCTGTAAACCAACCAGCAGAAGTCACATTGTGGGATTTGACACGGTCAGAATTTTAATGCAGGCTGTGTTTGTTCACCATGTTGGTGGACGTGTCTAACAATGTAATGTAGAAGCACCAAGATGCCCCGTGCGTCTGAAGCACAGTATTAAGCTCTGTGCTGCTGCGAGAGGTCTCCCCGTCATCCTTTTGTGGATGTGCAGAAACTCGTTCTTGTTCAATCTGCTCCGGGGAATATATTAGAAGTTACACGATTGACTGACTTGTGTTTTTATTTCTAGGACAAGACATTTGGCTTGAAGAACAAGAAAGGGGCCAAGCAGCAGAAGTTCATCAAGAATGTTACTCACCAAGTCAAACAGGGAGGACCTCCAGGAGCCAAGGTCAGCAGGCAGATCTCTCCGTGTATCTCTCTCCATCCCTGGTCCACACGTCTCTTCTACCTTTCTCTTTCTACTATATCGTTTTTAAATGTGTGTGTGTGTGTGTGTGTGTGTGTGGGCTGTGCAGGGCGACAAGAAGGTTGACAAGAAGAAGGAGTTGGACGAACTCAACGAGCTGTTTAAACCCATCGTCGCTGCTCAGAAAGTCGCCAAAGGTACCCGACACGTTCCGTCTGCTCGTCTTTCATCCGACTTGTTCGTCGTGTAACAACGCAGAATGTTCGCTGGTTGTTCTTGAGCCTTGTATCAATCGATCCTCTCTGTTTTCTGCAGGTGTTGACCCGAAGTCAGTGCTGTGTGCGTTCTTTAAGCAGGGCCAGTGTACTAAAGGGGACAAGTGCAAGTTCAGCCACGACTTGACGATGGAGAGGAAGTGTGAGAAGAGAAGCCTCTACGTGGACGAAAGAGACGAGGAACTGGAGAAAGGTTGGTGTGAAGTATATCGTAATCATGACTTGTTATGTTTGATACGATCCTAAATGTCTAAAATAAAGTGATAAGCTGCTGAATTACATGAGTCATAAGAAGCATCTCTGGTTTCTACTTCCTGTTTGTGAGTGAGTTGTTGGGAGAGATGATGACAAGCCGACATTAATGTTCACCTGAACATCCGACGTACAAGCACGAGAGTCATTAAACGCACTTCACTTGTTGTTGTTGTGTTCAGACACTATGGAGAACTGGGACGAGAAGAAGCTGGAAGAGGTCATCAACCAAAAGCACGGAGAGGCGGAGAAGAAGAAAGCCAAAACACAGATCGTAAGTGTGTGTGTGTGTGTGTGTGTGTGTGTGTGTGTGTGTGTGTGTGTGTGTGTGTGTGTGTGTGTGTGTGTGTGTGTGTGTGTGTGTGTGTGTGTGTGTGTGTGTGTGTGTGTGTGTTGTTCGACTGTTGACCGAGAAACAACAAGTCATGTGACAGATGTACATGTAGCAGAGGAATGTTGAGATGATGAACGTGATAGAAGAGAGAACCAAAGGGAAAGAAGTCCACAAGCGTTTCCATGGACTTAGTTTGCTCAACAGTGGAGTTTCAATCAACCGCCACACGAATGTTTGATCCCTCGTGTATTCCTCTTATTGCTCTGACATCTTACAACGGACTGACGGTCAGGTTGGCCGTGAATTAAAGCCCACCTGTCCCTCCGGCACCAGAGGAAAGAATAAACCTTCAGGTTCGCTTGAAATGGCTAAAAAAGACGTCTTCAGTTCACCCTGTCCCCTCTATGTAACCCCGTGTGCTCTGTTGTGTTGTCTGCAGGTGTGTAAGCACTTCCTGTACGCCATAGAGAATAATAAGTATGGCTGGTTCTGGTCGTGTCCAGTGGGCGGCGATGTCTGCATGTACCGGCACGCTCTGCCTCCGGGCTTTGTACTGAAGAAAGACAAGAAGAAGGAGGAGACGGATGAGGAAAAGATTTCGCTGGAGGAACTGATAGAGAACGAGGTAAGGAGGGAAGCACGGTCTGTAGATGCCCGTCTTACACAGATGAACTGGAAACACAGGAACGATCATTAGTCAGTCAAACAAGAGAGAAATGAATCAAGTGCTTCCAACATGGCTACCACTCAGGCTCTGACGTAACCCTGCACGCTCTCTTTGCTCCCCTGCAGCGTGCAGCGCTGGGGGTCCATGTGACTCGGATCACCCTGGAGACGTTCCTGTCTTGGAAGAAGAGGAAAAGGCAGGACAAGGTGGGAACATTAATCATGTGTAGTAATGGTTTGTCACAAGGTTCGTACTGTAGAAATAGAATAACTGCAGAAGAGACGTTAGGTGTGTCGTGATGAACACGTGATGATGAAGGCTTTGAGAGGGTTTGACATGTTGCATGTAACGTCCCTCACGTCTCCCTGTGTTGAACAACAGATTGACAAAGCGAGGGATGAGATGGAGAAGAAGAAGGCTGACTTTAAGGCTGGGAAGTCGCTAACGGTAAGTCTGGTTTGAGTTCTGCTGATGACCTGTAGAGATCTGTGGTCAGACGCTACAGCTGACATTTGATCTCACGTATCTGTAGGTGAGCGGGCGCGAGGTGTTCGAGTTCCGTCCAGATTTGGTCAATGAGGACGACGACGAAGCCGATGAAACTCGATATGCCAGCGACGATTATGAGGATGAGATGGAAGAGGTACGGTCAGACGAGCCCCTCCCACAGTCGATGTTTCTTTAGTTTAGCTTCGTATGACTTCATATTTATTTGTGCGTGCACGTGAAGCGAGATGTCCCAGCGCAATAACTGCACTTGTTCAGTCTCGTACCGTTTGCGTATTCTTTACATGCTGTTTTAACTGCTGTCATTTATTTGATTTCAGACTGATTCCATAGACATCCAGGACATAGACCTATCCCGTTTTGTTCCACAAGAGGTCGACAACACAGGCATTACCGTAGCATCCACGGACCGGTTCACCTCGAGGAATAAAGCTCATCCGCCGGACACAGACAAGCGGTGAGGAGAACTCACTCATTACACAATTGATTTTGGCCTAGTTGCCATGTCAACACTTGTCAGTTGGTAGGTTTAGGGGGTTTGTGTGAGACGCTTATCCAGTCAGTGTTTTACCTGCAGTAGATGACAGCGCGGCCCCAGTGTGGAGACACAGACACAGACAGGAGGCTGCTGTGGACGGGGGCAGCAACACATATTTTAGCCAAATAAAAATAATCAATTTCAGTTTAAGTCAACGCTATATTTAGAATACTTTAACAGCTTCACCTCGTCGTCAGACAGCCCTGTCCGAAGGGGAACTGAAGCCGCTCTCTTTAAAGCAACCGGAGTCCATTCACCTGACACAACGTTGGGTTTGCTCGTCTCCTGCTGCTTCAGTCACTTTGTTTGTTATTGTGTGACTGATGTTTTTAAAGGGATAATTCCACTTCACTAAAGTCACACAATAACAAACTAACTAACGGATCGAGGCAGCAGGAGACCAGCAAACCCAATGTTCTGTCTGTAAAATGACTGTTTCTGTGAATGGACTCTGGTGGCTGTGACGATATCATCATGACGGCTTCAGTTCCCCGTCGGGAAGCCGCCTGACCGTAAAGCAGTGAAAACATTCTAAATATAACGTACACTAATATAAGACGGTTGTGCTGACCGCCATCTACTGTAGGTCATACACATAATACTTCAAAACATCTGAACTGTCCCTTTCTAAGATGACCTTAAAGACAAACATATGCACACAACTCAATCACACTTTGAAATTCTCTTCTGCCCATCTACAGAGGAGCAGTTGAACGGAGCTTGCGGTGGCACTGAAGCCAATGGGCTTTCGGGGGCAGAGGAGGATGATGAAGAAGAAGAGGAGGAGGAAGAGGAGGAGGTGGAGGAAGTACCGGTGGACGAGAACCTGTTCACGGGAGAAGATCTGGAGGAGCTCGACGAGGAACTCAACACACTGGCAATGGAAGACTGAGAGGGAGTGTGTGAGAGGGGAGGGAGCGTGAGGTGGAAGGACGGACTAAGTGACAAAGGGATGGACTGATGGATGCATGGAGCTAAACTACAAAGAGACCAGATGTTTGAATGATTTTAAATTTCAGAGACTCCAGTAATAAAGCCTGATTATATCATGACATCACTGCCTGTCTCTGCCGCCCTCTTGTTTTTCTGTACCGCCCCTCTCACATCCTCTGCTTTTTGTCCACGGATGTCCAAATTTCCACACGATTGTCGCTCGTTTCCATTAAAAGAGAATTTGGCTGTTGTGCACTTTTTGTTGCGCAACAAACCCGCTGGCTGAAATTACTTGAGATAAATTAGGCTTCCAGAACAGTTAAATATGAATATAGTGATTTTCAGAGAGACATTGTAAGGGCTTAAAATGAAAGCACTATACTTGTGAGATTGTGGGACTTCAATAACATCGATGGATGTTTGAGTACTGAAGTTAAACAATGTAGGAAATGAGCAGGAGTTATTCTGTTGTAAGAAACTGAATCTGTTCAGAGTTCATACCGAGATGAAAGCTAGAGTTTGAAGTCTACCTGATTGTTTTCCCTCATACATTTAATTTAGCTAAGTTTAGGTGTTAGCGGTTGAAAATTGTGTTATGGGAATTTCCTGTAACTTTTTAAAGGCTAAATCCAGACCGACAAACGGTCCCCATCGCCAGCCCAGATCTGTAAATACTGTTCTCATGAGTTGCCTCCTGAAGAAATAAAAGATATCTGTACATCCAGTGTGTCTTTTCTTGGATGATGTGAAGTCCCACATTATGTTTGAATGTTCACATTTCTGCCTGCTGTCCGTCCGTACACCCCATTCTCATGAGCGCCATCTCTCCGGACACCTGGAGGACATTTAACACCTTTACTGCGACAATGTTCAGTAAAAACACCACAACTCAGGAACACAAGTGGACATCGTGACCACATTTCACTTTCACACGACTCTAATCTTAAATTCCCAACATTAAACTGAGTACACTGCAGTACACTGGAGTACACCGCAGTACACACACACTGGAGTACACTGCAGTACACAGCAGTACACTGGAGTACACCGCAGTACACTGCAGTACACTGGAGTACACCGGAGTACACCGCAGTACACTGCAGTCACAGCAGTACACACACACTGGAGTACACTGCAGTACACAGCAGTACACACACACTGGAGTACACTGCAGTCACAGCAGTACACACACACTGGAGTACACTGCAGTACACACACACACTGGAGTACACTGCAGTACACTGCAGTACACACACACACTGCAGTACACTGCAGTACACACACACACTGGAGTACACACACACACACTGCAGTACACACACACACACACACTGGAGTACACTGCAGTACACTGGAGTACACTGGAGTACACAGCATTATTTAGTGTTTGCACCATATGAGCAAAATATAAACTAATAATTAAGGTTATAGAACATGCATTTTACATCAGCTGCTAATTCCACAACAAATTGAGCAGGTAATTACCCAGCAGCACTGCGACCTGGAGGCAGTTGCCAGTGATTTTGAAATTCAGAAATAAATTGATCGCATTTCTAATTCTAAAGATCAAAATGCTTTCAGGTTTAACAACATATTTCATGGCTGCCACATCATGAGGGGAATTAAAGTATGCATAAATATCATCAATCATCATGTGATACCACCACCCCCCCCCCCCCTTTGTGTCTGATCAACTCCCCATCTTCTAAATTAATGTTTCCCCCCCATTGATTATATTTTGCATCAATATTCTGATAAAACTTTATTTAGCAAAACAAGAAACCCAACAAGAGATTAAAGTAAAACAAACATTTTCAGATCAAATATAAATAATGAAAGCATCATTATAAACCATGAACGGTGCAGTTATTCATCAGGACGCTGCAGAAGAAGAGACGAGACGACTTGAATGGTTCAACAGACTTTTATTTTTCACTGAGACGGAAAAAAAAGGTTTACAGTTAGTCTGATGACCTTTGAACTGAGCTCAACATGAGATGACACACATGAGAGGAAAAAGTAAGAACCACATCTGAAAAATAAAACTGTCTTACTGCCATGAACAGTGTCAAAGTTGAAACTATGCACTTAAAAAAAGCATAAAATCAAAGTCAGGCTAACAAGAAACACATTCTGTGCATGTTGCTGCTCAAAGACCGGACGGGACTAAAACTCCATGTTAGTAGAGGATGCTACGGTGGACTTGTTATATCAGTAAGGTCACTGACCAGAAGTAAGGTCAGACAGGTGTCAAAGGTCGTGTCAGAGGTCGGGAGATGGTCTTGATGTTGGTCGGTCGGTCAGGTCAGGTGTCATTGTGTCATGACAACAGTCGCCTAGGGAACAAGAAGCTGCAGTGTTATTCACGAGAAGAGAAACAACTCATCAGAAACTTGTTGATTTCCTTACAAAGAGTAAACACAGTTTGCACAGGTGTGTGGAAGAGTGCAGGTCGTTAAGTCAAGACGCAAGAAGCTCTCACAGAGCATGTGCTACATTTCAGACGCTAGATTAGACTTTGAGGTCAAGAACTTCTTTACTAGGTGCTCGGTTAGCAAGTCTATCTGAAGCACATGACACGGCAAGACACAGACAGGTGTTGCATTAAAGAAATGTGACTGTGTGTGTGTGTGTGTCTTTCATCAACATGTAACACGTCTCACACAGGACACACTTACTACGACTGCGTATTAGGGCCATTGTAGGTGAACTAAATAACAGCACGCGGAGGAAAAGCGTTCAATTTTGGAATTAAAATAGTAAATTTACGAAAAATAATCTGATATTTTCTGAGATTAGTAAAATCATAAATTTGTGGGAAAAAAAAGAAGAATAAAGGACACAAGGAATGCCACACGCAGTTAGTGAAGAGGTGCACAGGGAACATCTGTCCATTGCGATGTACTTCCTGATGCACAACAGCTCTCACCTCGTCCTCAGTTTGTGCTTTTCTTCTGACCCAATTCACAGCGAAGTCCCGATGCTTATGATAATATGGTGATTTCCGTATTGCTAAATCCTATGAGACGGCTCTAATGGCCCTAATACTTCATCGTACCTTACACTTTAATACATAGTTACCCAATTGTTCAGTTACTCAGTGCTGTTCGCCCTACACAAAGCTCGGCACTTACCGTCACTTCTGTCACTTGGTCCTAGTAGGTACGAGGACGCTTGTGAGATTCCTCTCTGGGAGGATCGGCCAGCATCACCTTCATCTTCACTCCGTTGATGACCCGACCGTGGAGCGCGTCAAGGGCCTCGTCCGCACACTGAGAAAGAAAGACAAAAAGGTGAACATGCGACTTCCCCAAGTCCATTTCTCTCCCTCTATTCATCCCTCCATCTTTATTTTAATTAGTTCCTCCCTCCAGGCTGTATTCATCCAAACGCCGTCCCTGTTGCTATTCTTACATCTTGCAGCCAGCCTCACCTGTTTCTCTGCATACTTCATGTATCCCACCTTCCTCCCGGGAACCAAATGGACCTCAATAAGGGAACCATAGCGACTGCAGAGACAGAGGGAGGCAGGAACATTAGTAAATGTTGATTGTCTGGAGCATCATTTTAATAGCAACATTACACGCTCATTTAAGAGCATTAGCTTCATGCTCTCACCGAGTCATCTGCAGTGACTGAGCGAGAGCATTAGCTTCATGCTCTCACCCAGTCATCTGCAGTGACTGAGCGAGAGCATTAGCTTCATGCTCTCACCCAGTCATCTGCAATGACTGAGCGAGAGCATTAGCTTCATGCTCTCACCCAGTCATCTGCAGTGACTGGGTGAGAGCATTAGCTTCATGCTCTCACCCAGTCATCTGCAGTGACTGAGCGAGAGCATTAGCTTCATGCTCTCGCTTAAGAGTCGTGATCGGTTGAACTTTTGACCTTCTGGCTAATGGACCATTATTTTCACATGCACATTGTATTGTGATAATTAAAATGATGAGTTCATGAATGGGACATTTACCAGAAAACGTCCTCCAGCACATCTGGGGGCAGTGGGGAGGGGCTGAACACGACAAACAAGCGCTCCTTCGCCTTGCTGTCAGGAGGAGCGAGCTTCTTCAGAGAGGGCAGGTTGACGTCTGTCTGAATCCGGGACATGTTGGAGACGGGGGGGAAGTTCTGGACGATACCGACAAACAGAAAACAGGATCAGTGATTCAGCTTAAACATTTTTATTTTGTTGTTAGGTTAAATGTGTTAAATCTTGTGTAATTACAACTTTTATTTAATTAATTATTTAATCTGTAAAATGCCATTAGTGGCAGAGGAGGCCTGGAGCGGTAATTACCCAGGACAGTAATTAACCTCGAGTTGTTTTATACAGGGCGAGTTGTTAGAGGTTACATTTGGTCTCTCGTGTGATACCACAGCCAGAGACATTTAAATATAGATTTATTTTACTTACAATTATTCAAATTGGGGAATTTTTCTGATGAACATTACTTTATCATAAGTGTGTAAAGAAGTGTCGCTTTTCTTCAATACAAAATAAGTTTTGAATGAATATAACTCGGGGTGATCTGAGACCATCTTTATTGCACTTACAGGAGGAGGTTTCATCCCTTGGCTGCCGGAGGGTCCGTTCCACGCTGCAGACATCATCTGGGTTGCGACAAACTGCATGGCCATGCGGCCGACAGGACTGCACACGAAAACAAGCACACAAAGCTGATCTTCAATGGTTTGTATACAAACAAATGAAGACGCTCCCTTACATATATCATATTTCTGTTGACTACAGTACTGGTACTAGGAACCAAACAGGTTCATAAAAATACTTTGTGTCGTCCAAGATTATTGTGCTTGCTGCCTCGGCTGTTTGTTGTTCTCTTTCCGTTAGTACAATGTCTCTCTACGTCTGAAAGGTGTGTGGTGCCAACAACTTTTACTTTTTCAGACTACGAACTTGTTGTTTAGTATATAAAGACTGCAAAACAGCTGCCGGTCGGTCATTGTGGCCCACAGGGGACAATAGCCATATTCACACATGAATATTTGACAACAAATAAAGGTGACCGAGAAGGTAGGTATGCAGAGAAGGTTACTGTTAATCATCAGTGGCATTTTGGTCCCAATGTTCTATCTTAATATATTAACTTTAAAGGGCATTTCTGTTGCGTGCCTTCATTAACTTCCATCTCTTCTGCAGACGCACAGTAAGGGCATGGTGTGTGTGTGTGTGTGTGTGTGTGTGTGTACCTGCTGCGGTCCTCTCCGTCATCAACAAAATTGACTCCCAGTCTGTTGCCAGGTGGATATTCAAAGCCATTGAGCTTTTCCTTGGCGTAAACCGCAGATCCAAGATTCCCGTAGCGAATCAAAGCATGACCTGAAACCAACAGAAGTTTAGAATCATTATAATGTTGGAACATATCAACATTCACACACTGCAGGAATTACAAACTACAGTCAACAGCTTGAATTCTCTTGACTAAATTACAATCAAGAAGATTACATTTGAAACACTAGTTTTGTTCTAAAGAATGTTCGGCCTGTCAAATGTATACAAGTTAAGACATGACAGAGATTAATCAAAGAGTCACCCAGGTGAATAAAGCCCATACTTCGTGTTTAATCACCAACCTTTGCTCATTCCATAAGAGTCTCTCTGCAGCTCACAGTATTCCATACCAGGAATGATGTCAAACAGAGCAAAGATCTGCTCCTGGGTAAGTGCGGCCCGTGTTGACATCATCAGGCACCGCGTGACGTCACTGGAGCGGTAGTCAATGGGCGGGTAGTTGCCAGGGTCAGATGCTGTAGAGGGAAGAGGGACAACAGGGTCAATAACAGGACAGAGACAGCTGCAGTAAGGGATTCCTAAATGTATTCACATTAGAGACCTTCACATAAGATTCATTACTCAATCCTCTCCGTCTCTGCGGGACATACGGCCTCTGATAGATCCCTAAATCAGTGACTCTCTAAGTGGGGTCCGTGTTTTCAGATGCATTCATTTAAACCATCGTCATATAAAAGGCTTCATAGTTATAGAGAAATAGTTTATGTGAGGATCTAATCTAACAAACTGCTTTAAACGTAATCAGAATATGTGTTTTATTTAAAGAGTTAAACGCGTCACTTATCTTGATGTGTGGGACTTCGTGTGTTCTGACACTTCAAATTAACCTTTTCTCTTCATTTGACTTTGATTGTTTACATGTGCAGTGTTACTTGCAGCTAATTGAATTGATGTCAATTGCATTGTTTTATGGGGTTTTCTTGAGCGCAAATATTCCTTTGAAACATGTCTGTGGGGTGGGGTTAGGGCGCCGGCTGCTGGGGAGAGACAGGAGTGTCTCAGCTGGAGGCCAGACAGCTGAACGGAATCAGGTAATCAGTCACATAATAAATGCACGGTGATGGCCTGGTTCTGTTCTCTTGCAGTACGCTGGGTCCCAAACCGTCAACACGCCTGATCTCTGAAGCTGAAGGAAGCTGAAAAGGCTGAACGAGACTCTAAATAAAACTGATGACTTCACCTCCTCTCCGTGTGGTCTTTGTCCTGACAGTGAGCAGGGAACACTCAGTGTCTAATACATTTCTCATGTGTTGTTCTTTCACATAATTAACATAACGTCAAATTATTCCAAGGGACATACATGAGGGGTCCCGGTACATCTGCATCCTGAAAAACTATTGAGAACTTCTTCCCTAAATAACTAATAACTCACCTGAACTGTTGAGTTTGTATTTTGGCAGTACCAGCTTTCATTTCTAGTTATTAATATTAATAGTGATTAATCTTTATTTAAACATTAAAAACAATGTTATATTTTAAATAAATAAATAAAACCTAGATATGACAGAAAACAAACACTGCGTACCCATAGGAAACGACGCATACTGGTTCGTGGAGTCACCACCCCCGCTTGAGTAATCTCCTCTGGGCGCCTGCCCGGAGTAGTCTTCTGTTGCTGTAGCCTTGGAGCGAGGTTCAGCCAGGATGGCCCTGTAAGCTAAAAACACAATAATCATCAAGCCACGGTGCCGAGGGACAAATATGTCCACAGTGGCAGTGAGCAAACATAGAATTAACTGCGCTGTAAATTCATTCATGAGTATGTAGAAAATAAAAATCTCCAGTCTTCCAGCACTATTTTCTGCAGCTACTTCCACCACCAGTAAAATAATTTGACACCATCTTACTTTTGTCACAGTTCTCTATAGCGACGGCTGCCTGGGAGGGTTTGTAGTATCTCACGTAGCCCAGTCCTTTACTTTCCCCTGTGAACTTATTCTTGATGATCACGCAATACTCAATATCGCCATACTCCTGAAAGAGAGACAGACACACAAAGCTAGGGATAAATAGATATTCATCCTGCAAACCTGGTTATATGAGATTACAAATATAAAAAAGGTGGCAAGTAAAAGCCAATATTTTACAATACAAGCATATTTCAGAGCCTCAAATTATAATTGGGACATCAAATGTCCAATTCTCCATCTAATATCCCTGACATGTTGTACCTTGCATTGTCGTCTTAGTTTTATTTCACATACTGTATCGGCAAGGGTTAAAGAAGAAGTGGGTGGAGTTACCTTGAATGTGTCTTTAAGGTCTTCCTCTGAGAAGGTTTTGGGGATCATGACAAAGATCCTGGTCAGCTCCTCGTCCTCAACGTCTCTGTGTCTGGTTGAAGACCGTGACTGGGCAATAAACACCTACAAACCAACCAGAGAAGGAGAGGAAAGGGTTACAACTGCAGCCTAATAACACTTTCATAATCTAAGAATCTACATTTTAGGTTTCACTTTGTATTTACCTCAAAAAGCATTATTTGAATTTCCTTGAAACTGAATTGTTTTGGGAAATTGCTAATATTATTGCAGATATATACACACATTTAATGATTAAGCTACAGCCTCGTAGTCCATCATTTAATATTTTTTTGAAAATAGCAAATGTTTCTAACTTTTCACTTGCTCTAATATTACATTCAGTGCTTTTATTTCATTAGGTAGATATTTGTATTACGTTGACTTCAATGTTTCTATTTGTGTGTACGCACATGTATGCATGTAAATAGCAATAACTATGTATATGAACATGGCGTTGTGAATGATCCTTAAGGTGCAAATCTCAACACAATCCAGTGAAAAGTAATCAATTTGTGACTCTTAGAATACACCAACTTCCGAAACTTCATAACGAAAAGGGTATTTGAAGTAGATCTATAGAATTTGGATGGTCAGATGAATATAACAAAAGTTTTCAATGATTTGTTTCAAGAGAATCAACGACATAAACTTGTAGGTCTTCCCAAATTGGTATTAAATGACAAGCAAACGCCCACTATGTAACGTCAGCATGCTAGCTAGCTAGCTAGCTAGCTACAACCCGGGTGTACACAGGTCGACCGTTATAACTGAAACTGTCAAAACACTGACGCAAACGGCAAAGCGTCGGTCAGTTGGCCCGGCTACCCGGCAGCCTAACCGGTAAAACGTTACCTTGATCGGTTTCGTCCCATCCACGAGCACTTTGCCGTGCATCTCCTCCATGGCCAGGCAGGCCTGCGACGACTTGGCGAACTTCACATAGGAAATGCCTTTAGACTCCTTTGTCTGCTTGTCTTTGACGACCCAAACCCCCTGGACATCCCCAAACACAGAGAAACTTTCCCGAAGCTGCTCTTCGGTTAAGGACCGACTTGTGACGGCAAAAAGCCGGCTGTTTGGAGGGTCGTCGAGGTTTTCGTTCACTTGTTTAACTGGAAACTCCTCCATCTTTGCTTCCTAACAGAGTGCCGCCTGTCAATAGTATGGCGGGCAGTAGCCGTTGGTGCTGCCTTCAAGTGCATATCGGAACATCCAAGCTCCTTCCGGAACTTTGGCACTCACAAACATTTGAGCTTTTTTCACCGAAACGACTACTGCCGTTTATTCATATTATTATTTATGATATATATGTAGTAATGCCATGCCACCCATAATTGTACAGAGCAGATTCTGATAGTGCTCTCCACTTAACCAAAAAATAACCCTGAAATTTAAAAAGAATGCGATTTGAAGTTTTGACAATATGGAGCCTGTAGCAGTCTTCAAAATGGGGTTTAGAAAACGTTGTGAGGAGGATGTTGGTAGTGTATGGTGATTAGAACATTTCCCCCAATCTGTAAATGTGTGATAACGATTTGACTCATCAGTTACTCTTATCATGACAAAGTGTAGTAAGGAAATCGTGTAAAATCCCACAGCATTGAAGCAGTCCGTAGCGCTCACAGTGGAAGACCGCGGAGAGTGAACGTTTACTGCCATCTACTGTGCGGGAGGTGTAACAGCCCCCTCCTGCTCTCGGTTACAAAATAATGTTGCAGAAAGCTTTCGTAACTCATGTTAAAGGTTATATTAACAGTTGTATGTGGACGAATAATTTAAAACAAAATATTTCGCCCACAAAGCATTTAAAAAAGTGCAGAATAAAAGTATTGTTTTTCCTAAAAAATATCTTATTTATTGTGAATAAATAAAATATATTTCACCTGAGTATCTGAACAGTGGGCTGGGTTGAACATTCAATACATTTGTTACATTAAATATACATGTTACACTTGCAGTATATAAGTTGCAGTAAATATATTTCATAGTATACAAATAATACAAAGATAAATACATTGTACAACAAATAGACATAATAAGAAAAGAAGAATAACAAAAACAAAGCTGCGAAACAATTGGAGTACATTTGCGATATCTAAATAATCTAATAGTTTTTGCAAATGTATCATAATTTTTTAGTTTTAGCTTTTAATAGTAGTCAAATGTTTTAAAATTGGTATCTTTAAAAGCATAAAAGTCATTAAATCCATTTTATGGATATAATATTTTTTCCAAGATATTAATTAATTATGTACAATAAGATTTGTTGATGAAAGTTTATTTTACGGGGAGTTTTCCAACAGAATAAGGACACATCAATGGAAAACTAACACCACCAATTTCCTGAAAAAGTAATTAGGTAAAATATTACATTTACTATTTGGATTCTTCAGAAATCTTTTAATCCAATTGGTTTTTATAATTTGGTAAAATACTGTAAAAATCAAAACATTAAATGCATCTTACATTTTTTTAATTTTAAAATGTGGTTTATATTATCTTATAAATGTGAAAAGGATCTTATTTAGTTGGGAACATCTACGGTAGATTTGGAGATATTTTTTGATGAGAACATATAAGAAATATTATACTGGATTAAGTATAGTAGTCATTGAATCACCCACGCAACACATAACACATACGGCTATCAGCTGATGATGTGGCATCAGAGGCTTGTGACTTGTTTGTCGAGTTGGGGTGAGGGTCTCCGGAATGATCTATATATGTGCGTGTGTGTGTGTGTGTGTGTGTGTGGTGTGGTGTGTGTGTGTGTGTGTGTGTGTGTGTGTGTGTGTGTGTGTGTGTGTGTGTATGTTTTGTGTGTCTTTAGTGCTGAGTTACCCTTTTGAGGACAGATAATAATAGCATTATTGTGGTTGTGGCACAGTCACAGTTAATGCATTCTTATAGTCAGCTTTTGTAACTACGTACCTAATATAAACATATATTGAGCTATGTCAATTAATTAATACTTATTTGATTTAAGAAAAATAAGAACTGACAGGGTTTGAGGCGCAGTCTGTACTACTTTATAGCCAGACAGAATTATTAGACAGAGGTATGGAGTTATAAAGACAATTCCTACCAAGTCATTGTGCGATGTCTGCTCTAGAGAGGTGCTGTATTTACATTACATTATTACATTACAGTTTATTTAGCTGACACCCAAAGTGACTTACAATAAGTGCAAACAATCAGGAGGATACAACTCTGAACAGCAAGCAGTATATTAGCTTCAAATAGGTATAGTCATATACGTGGAGAACAATAGCTTAAAATAAGCCAAACCAATGTAAGTGCAACATACAGATGTATGTATACATACTTCTTTACTATTACTTAAGTACTATGTATCTATTATTACTGTTAGTATGATATATGGGCCTACTAAGTTATTCTGACTGAAGTCATTTTATGTGAAATGTAAATTAATTACTTGATGTCTTCACTTGGCATCCTATTTATATTAAATATAATTTAGCCACCCTTCAAATATCTTAAATAGAATATGAAAGCACCACCAACATCTATATCCAAAACATTTTGAATAAATAGAGCCAAATATTTGAGGATATTTCTTCCATATTCCCAAACTCCAGGAACTGGAATATAATTAGCAAACCTAAAATTCTGTAAATCTAAAATGTTAGATACTTCAGTTTGACCATAAATAAATCCTAAGGACATTCTCCTACTTAATATGATTCTCTTATCCACATCATACTTAATTATATACTAACTAATTTTAAATGATTTTACTTTAACTTAAGTGTTATGTATATCTCCTTGTAAGGCTAGTGCAGCAGGTGCCTTTTGCTCCACAAAGAAGCTGGAGAATGCGACAAGATGTGGGACCAGTACCAATACACAAGTATTGCTTCCTTCCTTGGACCCTAGTTTTATCCTCTACGGGATTAGCGACGAATCGGCAACATTACATGTAAACATTTGAACGAGAGTGTTTATCAGTGTGTATTTAGAGCTTTGTGTCGTCCAAAACTAAGTCATTTTCAAAGAAATGTAACGCTATGAAGTTGGGTAAGGAAACGTATATTTGTAGAAATGGGACTCGGACCCACATTGAAGGGACGACGTCAGGATCGAGACGTAATCACCCGGCACGTGACTACACGATGACGTCGAAAGCCGGTGCCTCTAAAGTGAAGTGACCTTCTTTACGTCCGCCAGAAAGAAACCGCACATCGGCCGAGAGAAGCAACTTATATCTGCGTTTTAACCCCGCATATTTCAACTAAAAGGTAAACTATTACACTTCATATTGAGTTGTTGTATTAAATAGAGACTGGGTTTGGGATACTATTATTTTAAATGATGCTGAAATACAACAAAAGTGATTTAAAAAAGAAAGAAGAAGAGGAGATGCTGAGCTCTGACGGTAAGCTAGCTAACGTCCAGGTTAATCAACCTAGCCCTTTATGTAAGCGACCATTTAATGTTGGATTTAATTGTTTGAAAGATTTATATTTAAACTCGTTGTTACCGGAGTCGGTAAAGGTGTTGGCTAATACTGCAGTATGATATTCGGACGCCGACATTGAAGCATCCTTGACAGCCTGGATGGGGTGAGACTTCCCCGGCTAACTTTACTAGCTGCAGGCTAGCCGGGACAAAGCTAACGTTACAGCTATGGCACAGTAAGATGTCTAAAAGGAAACTGTGTGCTGTTATACCACATTAGTAGTCTGTGCCCTTGATGAGAAGGATGTGAGTCAGCCGGTAGCCCGCCATGTTGGTTAGTGAGAGGCTGCCTGGGCTGTGGTACCTATGCTAACTTTACCTTCTCTTTTACTTCACATATAGTATAATGTAGAAGGTATTGTATGTAACCCTAACCCTATGGTCCATAAGACATACAATTACAACATTACATCACCTACTATGTTATGTAACTGCTGCAGTCTTGTCAAAGAGATAACGGTCAACTAACATGACCAACTGTCGATAATAAGTTAATAAGTATGTTTAGTGCATAACTTGGTTTCTCTATTTCAAAGCTTTTCCAAGAAAGTGACTCGTGTTCTCGTCGCTGCGGGGGTCAAGTTAGGACAGCCAAACAAGTGTAACAGTAGTAGTGTGTGCACCTCTTTACATAACATTTAAACATAGACTGTGTGTGTATATATATATATATATATATATATATATATATATATATATATATATATATATATATATATATATATATATATAAAGACCTTTATTTTGAAATAACACCTTTGACAGCTTTAAACTGGAAGCGTCAGCTGATAGTAGTAAAGTCAAGCTTATGTAACAAAGGTTAATTCGCTAGTTATGCCTGCACTGTAAAGGCTTCCCCGTCCTTAGTTTGAGAACACACACAACAAAGCAAGGAAACACATGTGTTGCTTAACACCGATCAGCCAAGGTATCATTAACAAAGCTTTAGTTAAGTGCATTAATGTTGGCTCCCCTCGACAAGAGCGACACATTAAAGCTAAACCCTCATAGCGGGATACTGTTCAAACATGACCTCACAAGCCTCACAGGTAACCCGAGCTGAGTCCAACAGTGCTCGGACGAATGAAACGCTAGTATTTGGAGCCGTTTCCTGTGCAGATTTATGTGGGACTTCCCTGAAATGACCTCGGCAGGGTGCCATTGCACACGGGAATGCCATGACGTGTTGGCATGCAGTGTAAAGAAAGTGCAGCTACAGGTGCTGATAGAAAGTTGTCACCTTAGACGCCCTTCACAAGATGGCGGCGCTCAGACTTGAGTAGTAAATGAGATTCCTGCCATAACTGTGCTCTATGAATAGAAGCTAGGCAGGTGTTCTTGTAGATCTATATTCACACACGTTAGTATTTGGGTCAAACAGGTTTTAAGGATATGCAACAATAAGAATATTTATTGCAATTGTTCAAACATTATACAATACATTCAATTCTAAATAACATTTTAAATGTAAGCGATTCTATTGTTTCAATTAATTTAATGCTTTAACATGTCAAATGTAATGTGGTGGTTAATTAATTAATTTCCATATCATGCTTAACATTTTATTACTAATATAAAGTGTTTATAAACAAGGTGCATTGCTTTTGAATTGTTGAATAATGATCTCATATTTCTGTTTTATAAAAGTCTTAAATGTAGTAAATGTCTGTATCAGGGGTTAATGTTTCACAGCAGTCATGAACATTTGTCATTCATCTGACTTCTTCTGCTCTGACTTCGTGTTTCTGCAGCTGACTATGGGTGACATTGCCAAGGGAAAGAAGGCTTTTGTCCAGAAGTGTGCTCAGTGCCACACTGTAGAAGACGGAGGCAAGCACAAGGTTGGCCCCAACCTTTGGGGTCTGTTCGGACGCAAGACTGGGCAGGCAGTGGGCTACTCTTACACAGACGCCAACAAGAGTAAAGGTCAGTTGAGGCTTCCAGTAACCCGCCACCTTGGATTTAGATCACGTGAAGAGGGGGCCATCATCGTCTGGAATTGATAACAAAAATAATAATCGATTAGTTTTCAACTATTAAATTAATCAATTAATAAGAAAGAAAATATAAATTCTCTGACTTCTTAAATGTATATTTTTTGAGTTTTTTTTACTCCTTTGTGGACAAAACAAGACACTTCAGGGACGTTTGGGTTTTGGGAAACACCGATCGACATCTTGCACCATCTTCTGACATTTTATAGACAAAACAACTAATTAAGAAAATAATCAACCGATTAATTGACACTGAAAATAATCCTTAGCTGCAGCCCTAATGTTATAATCCTTACTGCCATTACCCATTCATCTGTTGATTGCTTTTTTAAGATAACTTCTAATATTATTTCCCAGCAGTTCAAAACTCAAGATATTTTTAAAATAATAATAATAAAACAGAAAAAACGCAGCATATCCTGATATTTGAGAAGCTGGACCAAGAGATTGTTAATAATCGTGTCATCACTAGGTAACTTTAGGCTTTAACAGATTGCTTGTTGCTGGAACTGATATCTGGTTTCTTATCCTTCTCTCCTGGAGCTCAGATATCCTCTGTTGCCCTGATTACATTGTTTCATTGATCATCTGTCTTTCCCCAGGTATTGTTTGGGGTGAGGGCACTTTGATGGAATACCTGGAGAACCCCAAGAAGTATATTCCTGGAACCAAAATGATCTTCGCTGGCATCAAAAAGAAGGGAGAGCGCCAGGATCTCGTCGCATACCTTAAATCAGCAACATCATGAAGAGTCATTGAAATCAGAATATTAAATGTCATTTCATTTGTTTATTTTTAGGCTTCAACATGCTAAATATTACGGTTTTATGTTCAGTCATTTGACTTTTAAGGTTAATTTATGTTGTATAAAGTTAGAAAAGTGACACCTCTTGTGAGCCGGTGAGTTCACAACCCGTGTCACTTCCTCTTTCAGGAGCAAATGTTCAAATGGCCGAACATAAAACTACAGGCTTTTCTTTTTTGTGAATCTGTACTTTGACTCTAACGAGGAGAAAAGAAATTAATCACATTATTTGAAATTTCTATGCGTGAAATGTCACATGACCTGCCCCTCATTCTGTTTTTCCATGACAACACGTGTCTGGTACTTTCTGCTAGCAGAGTCATCCGCCATCAACCTCATTTTTAAAACTTCTACTTAAAAAAAGTAACGTAATATGAGCTACATCAGAGCGAAACGTGTGGAAATCTTAGCATTTGTGGTAGTTAACTGGTGCTGACTCTATCTACTCCCAAGTTTTCATGCCAACTGAAGTTTCTAAATTTTAGAAGAGGTGACAAAACCTCATGTTGCATTCAAGGACTCTGACGCAGCCCCTCTGAACACTTGTAACCTCCTGCCAGTCGTCAGACTCAGTACGAGTTTTTTAAAGAATTTGTGCGAAGAGTGTCACACTGTTATCTGCCTCAGTACAGCTAAGAATTGTGTGGCATAAATATACATGAAGGCCTTCAAAACCACCATCATGCTGAGATCCCACCAGTGTGCAATCAGCTGGCGTGCAAACACCACTTTAACAATGTTGTGGAGCTACTGTACGATAGAAAGAAGCTATCGAAGGCGTCATCTTGAGTGAAGGAAGATTTTGTTATTTACCTGGTTTCACAGGCCCGAAAGAATATTGTTTTAACTTATTTTACTGTAATCTGAGAGACTGCATCTGTAAAATGTTTTGATGGGGCTGCTTGCTGTCAATGTGCACACAGCAAAACACTGTATGCACGTAAACCATAATATAATGCTCAGTCGTGTGCTTGTGGACCGGATGGATGAAGGATCAAATAAAAGACAACGTCCAGAAATGTATAAGATGACTGGTTGTCTCTTCATTTATTTAAATGTGTTTGTTTTTAATAGTTTAACTTCAGTAAAGAGCAATTCTACGATTGTCTCTGCAGCTGTTGAAGTTTAACAGATGTTTGTATTTAGGAACAATGATCCCAAATATGACAGTTTGGAGTCTTAACTGTTTCCTCGACCGCAACGACCTTCAACCTGTGAACGTGACATTCTGTTCCTTTTTGTCCTTTCTCAATGCAATCAGTGCAACGTCAATGTCATCGCTTCTGGCTGAGTAATACTTACTTACTGAGTCATACTTCGAGAGCCACACCTGGTCATATGATGACTCTGTTATATAATCCTCCACTTCCCATGAAATCTTTCTAGGAACTGGGCCAGCTGAGTCCACGCGCCTCCCCTCGATCAAAGCTCCGTTCACAGCAGAGACGTGACCGGATCTGTCTGGATCTGTCTTCAAACAACCTGCCTGCACGCTGCCAGGCTGCACAGGGCAGACTTAATTAAGTTGTTTAGGTTGTTAGCCTCTAAAATCATAAAATGATATGAGGATCTAGTTTGCGGAAAACTATTAAGTAATAAGTAAGTATAAGTAATACTACCACAGTGTAACATTACTACTAACAGTCATGCATTTCAAATGTACATTTAAAAAGTACAAAGGTAGCAGCATTATATGTAAAGTACCAAAAGTAAAAGTACTCATTTTGAAGAATAATATTTATTATATTACTTGATTATAATTATTGATGCATTAATGTGTTCATCACTGCACTGTAGTGCTAATATAAATGTATTTATGTACAGTATACTTTATATGGGCTGGGCGATCAATTCATTTTTATTGCTAATAATATAAAGTATGTGTTGTTATATTTTGTATTAATAAATAACAAACATGTACTGAAATACAGTACTTGGGTAAATGTACTTAGTTACTTTCCACCACTGAATTTCACATACCTGCAGTTATCAGATGCTTTTTTCATATGAATTAAGCCATAATTGTATTTTATTATATGTCTAAGGTAGCTCTGGTGATCATGTGGGTGTTAATGTCTTTTTCCTTCAGTAGCCGCTTGTATCTTTGTGTAAAATGTAAAAAAAAACACAATGATGTTGTTCATGGGGAGTTAGTGACACTTAGTAGTCAGAGTGAGTATTACACAATAAAATGCATTTTGTAACACTATTGTATTGAAAGACAAAAGAAACAACTCAGTGTTTATGGCTGGCACAGGAAGTAGGACCCAGAAGCAGTTAATTAACAGACAGCATCAATAATTCAGGGATCAACAGAAAGCAACAGGCAGGTATGTGACGTCATCCACAGCAAGGCGGCCATGTTGGAGGATAAGAGGAACAAGAGTGACATCCGCTGGCTGCTTACTGTAAGTGTCAACAACTACTGAACACAAAATACTACAAAGTTAATACGAATGAAAACACAAAATGTAGTATGTATATTAAATAGTCAGGCTAACGGTGCCTGTTTCATTTAGCAAGATACCGGTAGAATAATCTTGCATTATTAGCCAACGTTTTTGTTAGCATTCGGTTAGCATAACATTAGCTACCTTATATTTGACCGGATGATTGTGTAGTTGGCATTAGGTTTGTATATTTGAATGTCCTGTACCCATCCGTTTGTAAATGGATGGGTAGATGCATAGATTTTAAATTTATTTTGTAAATGCTAATTTCTAAAGATCGGTATCATGAACTAACTTCATCAACAACATACTCTCGCGAGATCTGGCAACACAGCGCGTTAACGTTGGTCAAGCTATGTCAACACTTTAAGCTAACGTTCGCAACGCCCTAGCTAGCATACATTCATGGTTCTAAATATGTTTTTTAGCTGTGTAAATATCTAATGTGAGAAATATACGATATAAATAGATCAGATTGCTCCCATTTAGGTAACAGGAAGTGTATACCATTGGCGCCGTTAATGCATCATCTTTACTTATATAGCATCTTCGGCGCTAACTAACAATGGCGCCGCCGCCCCAGAATGCTCCGCGATTCCCATTTTCAGCATGATTCCAAGGCGACGTAAACAACCTGGAACACAAGTGAGAGCCAAGGACAGCTGAGATCAGGTGACTGTTCGAGGCAGAAGGGCCATACCACGGATGAATAGTAACTTCTAGGTGACTGATATACTTGAATGCATTATATTAGAATAAAATTAGATTTACAAAGGGATCCCAAACCATACACCTGCAAACATGACAACAAATATTTGATATTTGGCCACCAGAGGGAACTGTTGTCCACAGCATTACTTTTGGTGGTCTGCTGTGTTTGCTGAGCAGTGGTTGCAGCTAAAATATTATACTTAAATTAATACTTATTTGTACCCATCACTATGTACTTCTTGCTTAACATATTTTAATTTCTTTTTACTACTAAAATAATTTGTGTTTTTGCCATTTTTCATTTCCACTTTTCCAATTAATATTTTTGTTCAACTCAAGCTCTTCCATGTAGTTATTTCTTTTAATTTCTTTTTATCACAAATGGTCTCCTTTTATATTTCTGTTGCCATTCCAAATTTAAGCTTTGCCATTTTCACGTTTTTCATTTTTACCTTTCATTCAATTTGCCATCTCAACATTTCTATTTGATATTTTAACATCCAAATATTTTAAATATTTGAATATAGAAAGATTATCAAATTATTATTCATTTACCTTTGTGTCTTTCCGTTTTAATTTTATGTATAACTTTAATTATTCACCACATATAATGTGTCTGACTTTTTAACATTTTACTTTTTAGTGATGTTAATTCTAGCAGGTGATTTCATCAATATATAACGCCTGCCAGCTAGGCAATATTTATTCAATAATGGTTTAACATTCAACATAATGGACAGTACCATTTATGAACTAATATAATGGTAAATTCATATATCTTTGATTAATTCTAAAATTGGAAAATCTGGAGAGTCTATTGGCCCGTACAGCAGGATTGTGGTGTAAACATGGCTGCCACAGATGTTAGAAGAGGAGACGGAAATAAAACAGAAAACCAATCCGTGTTGCAGTTCCCAAACATTCCTGATGCATCCAGATGACCTTACTGGGAATTCTCCCATCAGCTCCTGGTCCAAGCTGGACATTTGCCATGGGAACTGGGCAACATTTATTTATTTTAATCCCAGAGTGCCTCTTTCTTAAACTACGCAGTATTTCTCAGCAGCCAACTTTCTAAGTGTTAGATCGAAACTAAGTCGGTCAGAAGTGGAAATATAAAGGATCTTCAGGTGATGCAATGTGATCGGGATGAGAGGATCTGCAGGATCTATAACTCTATACTCACTATCTACTCATTTGGTATCCATTCATTATCGACGATAAAATGATATAAATAGAAAGCGTGGCTGGCTGCATCCCTTCCAAACGTTTTCAGTACTTTTCTGAAATATTTAGCTGGACGTTGTCACATGACACAGCAGCAACACGAGTAACCTCTTCAAACATTTAAAACAACACATTTTAAAATGTATTTTATTCATATATATGTTTTTATATATATATTATTATTTATTTAATAGTATTTCTGTATTTTTTTACACTTTTTAGCACAAACCTTTTAATTTAACTGTACATATATTTGCTTTGGCAATAAATGTGTCATTAATGGCCGGTATGTGTCATGAGATTTATGTTATCTTTTTTCTAAAAGTGACTATCCATTTAAGAAATGAACAGTATCTAAACAACACATACCACAGGTCATTCTTCCATTATGTGGCTCTATTTGCACAATTATAAACTCAAATCACTTAGTTTTGTTACTTTAAATTATTTCAGCAGTAATAACTGAAGTTACAGATTGATGTCACACATGTTTTTATTTCGGACTGAGATGTGAACACAACATTGTGTTATCTTTAATGTTTTTAATGTATGAACAGGATACAAAGATTGTTTCTGTTCTGTTAATTCATGCAAACAAATTATTGTTAAAATAGTATTTAAGTGTTTCAAGGGTACAAATTACTAATTTACAATATGCACATTCAGTGCACGTCTTACTGATCCGAGTCCTTAATTATGAATTATTAAATTAAATTAATTAAATTATTAAATGTGTATCTAAAACCTTGAAAAAACATCTGACGTAGTTGTAACACTTTTTAGCACTTTGAATTTTGTTTACTCAAATGAAAAGTGCACCTATAAATACAATTTATTATTATTATTATTATTATAATTATTATTATTATTATTATAATTATAACACCTACTTGATCTAAATACTGGAGATCCTGATTTATTCTTTTTTACAAAGATGAAAATACTGATATATGAAAGGAACAATGTGGCACCTGAACTTGATGTAAAGCGATTGATAGAGAGAACATCTTATTAATAATAAAACAATTTAGTTGTTAACAGATCTTTTTGACAGCAGTCGTGTGAAATCTGACATTTTTTCATGGAAAACATTTTCACATTTTACAGCAGAAAAAGCACAGGTTTCCGTTTAGCTGCTTCAGTTTCAGGGTTAGGGTTAGGGTTAGGGTTAGGGTTAGGGTTACACACTGTGGAGGTTTACTGGGACACTTGATTACAACAGAGACATCATTAATGTTAAACTGCTCAATCAGTGATTAATAAGTCTAAGAGTAAGAACTATTCAAGCAATGACAGCAGTAATTTATCCGCAGCTGCACAACTGAGTCATGTTAGGTTAAATACTAATTAGCAGCAGGTTTCCAGACGACCTCCAGTTGACCTCCAGTTGACCTCCAGAGTCACAGTTAATTGCTGCATAAATTAAAAAGAACATGATATTCCTCTTATCATTTCCATCTTATAGACAAAACTGTATTTTTTACTATTATAAGCATTTTAGAGACAGAATAGACTTAAAACTGTTCTTTCAAAGTTTTATCTGCAAAGTTTTATAAACATACACCATTCACATTATTGAAGAGAATAATAAATATAAAACTACATCATTGATATTAGTAATCACATCAATATTTGAAAAAAAGTGTCAATCTTTACAGTACAATTTGCAAATAAAAAACAACAACCCACGTTTGAGATTGTAAAGAGTGTTTGAGTTCAGCTGTGACCCCCACACAGTGCAACTCATCCTAAAAACACCATTCAAATATGAACCTTTTAAAAAGTGTGAGTATAATGATGCAGTTAGCATTGTGTGCTTCATATTTATATCCACAGAGGAAGCGCTTCAACCAACATCTGCATCCAGTGAAACACGTGCGGCTCTTGGATACTCTGACAAACTAATAACAGTCGAACAGAAATACTAAGTTCCTGTTCCTTTACTGAGAATGACGTTAGGCTCAGTCACCAGGTAAAACTTTGGCTGCTCGAGGGGTCAAAACGTTCCCAACGGCCTCCAGTGTTTCACTGATGTGAGGCTCGGTTGTTAGTTTCCTGGGTTCATTGAAGGGCTGTTAGTCAGTCCGGTGTAGAGAACAGCCCCTAAACAACAACATCGGTTAGACCACTATGAAACAGCGCTGTGCAGTCTCTGGTACAAGCTGCAGAGACACAACTAGTTCTCCTATCAGCTTTCAAACAAGAAAAGGTCCAGTATGCTCAGAAGTTTAAACGAGTGTAATGAAGATGCTCTTAGGGGTCACAAAAGTTCAAAAGAGAAGAAAGGTCCAAAGCAACTTCACCTTGCTTCTGACAAGAAGTTAAAAAGCCTTTAATCAGGTGGCTTTTTCATGGGCAAATTCTGAATTTGAGCACTAAAATAGCCGTCTGATTTAAAGGTTTGTCAACCTTCAGAAGGAACATTTGTCATGAAGCGTCCTGTGGAGAGAACATTTGCTTTAAGTTGCAGAAACTTCCAGTCCAGAGTGACTTTCCTTCACAGCTTCCATCACCAGAGATAACAGCTGCTGATTTAGTATAAAGGTTTCTGCAGGAATCTGTTCCTGCAACTGCAGAAAAATCATCTTTTCAAAATGTAACCAACAGGTTTACTATCAGAGAGAACAAATGACCCGAGTGCAGTGTGATCAGAGCAGTTTCCATCTCTATCTCAGACTTGTATCAGCTTGCGGTTTTAAGCTCTTAAGGATCGTCCGCATTTAGATGATGCTAAAGGGAATATTTCACCGCCAAAATGACCATTTGCATATCAATACCTCACCACGTGTTGCCGTGAATTTGTGGAAAAAAACTTTGCTTTTCTCTCGTGCCTCCACGCTGGAAGAAAAATCTGAAACAGGGATGAATTGAGGTAAATTGGGGCCAAAACATCAAAATCTCCGTTTACAAGATCTCACACAACTCGTGCAGAATAATCCGAGTCATTTATCTGATCGTATGCTCACCACTTCCCAAACACGTGCTGTTTTTGCTAAAACCTTCCTTTTTAAAACACTTGCTCACAAACAGTCGCTGCCTGGACAAGTGTGAGACATTATGCATCTGTTGAAGCGCATTAAACAGTCCGCTTTAGCATAAACGCACGTGTTTGGGGAGAGTCCTTATCAAGTCGCAGAGTGGACTCTCACTGGTGTTTGTTACATGTGTGGGCACCGACTCCTCCAGCTGTCTCAGGTCAGAAACTTTGTTTATTAGTTTCCTGCATAAAGGGGGAAAATATGTCTCAGTTTGTTCCGCAGGTGTGTGAGAAGTTGAATTTCCTGCTTTCTTTCTAAACCGAGAGGTCGTCTGCTCTCGTTCGGCTGCTCGTCCCGCTGATTCTGCTGAACCTTCGTTTGTCCTTCTGGCAGAGCCCTCCGTTCGGGCAAAGCAACAGCCCGCCTGGGCCGCCACTCTGGACCTGCGGGCAGCTGATCTCCCTGCTCCCAGGGCTGTAGGAGTTAGTGTCGGTCCTCAGGTATCCGCCATCTTGGATCTGATCGTTACTAGTCTTCTGCCATCCGGGCGAGTAGCAGCTCATCTGGAGGAGGGTTACCTCCTCTGCGGCGGCCATTTTGTGCTTCTCAGTTGCCATGTTCTCGGAGTTTTGTTGGTTAGCCAGTCGGTGGTTTGGGAAAGGGAGGGGCAGGAAGTGCGAGGAGCCAATCACACACTGGCTGAAGTCTGGAGGTGGGGTCGGGGGCGGTGGAGGTGTCAGAGAGTGCTGCTGGGACAGCGAGGCTTTAGCTTGAGCGGCGGCCTTCCTTCGTGTCAAGTAGTAGCGCCTGGAACGAGGAGATTCAGCCAGTTAACAAATCTCACCCCAAACAATTACAACAATAAGTTTTAGCTGTAATTAAGAAAGTGAAGTTAATTATAATAATAATAATAATAATAATAATAAAGATAATAAAGACCATAAAAACAATGAAACGTTACAAACATTAGAAAGCTTAAGGTTGAACTCCAGTAATGAAACTAACAGCATGCTTTTGTTCACCCCTCCCTATCTGATAACTTCCCATGTCTTTCAGTATCCTTGCCCCCCAGCCTGCAACACAGGCTTTCTGTGATACATTAGAATTCTTAAAAAGCTCAATCCAAGATAACAAGATGAGATTTACTTCTTTACAAATCTCCTCCCCGGCTGAATAGTGTGTGTGTGGACTCGGCGGAGTTCCCCTTCTTACTCGTAGTTTACATTTGAAAGTTAACAACTTTTAACAGCAGCTATTCATCTATTACCTCCGGCCCACCAGCTTATTTCTTATGTTCAGTTTGTTTGTTCGTCAGCAGGATTACGAGAAAACTATCGGCCCGATCTTTATGAAACTTGGTGGACGGATGTAGTGCGAGCCAAGAAGGAAGCCATGGACAGAACCGAGTCACGGGGCGGATACACGCATTATTCTCCTTTTTCTAATTAGTTTTTGATCAGCATGAAACCATCCTTCCTTGTTCAGCTATTAATCATAAAGTAAATAATAAAATATAAATGTTTGAGAGTCGACAGCAGCCGCGGGCTGTTTAGTTTTTGCAAAACAAACTCCAAAGACAATAAGTTCAAATAATAAAGTACCTATACAATTGTACTTCAGTGCACACACACACACACACACACTTTAAATCATCTGGCGTCGCTGCTGATTCTGGGAGGTCAGTGAATGAACTGTGACAGTAGTCTGCTTGTTATGAATTAATTTCTCAGCGTGGGACTTTCATTAAAAAAAAGCCCCGTTTTTGAGATGGTCGATCTTGTGAGATGATTAATTCGGCTCGTAAAAGTAAAGTACCTATAAAATGTTGGTATTTTTAAAATCAAACTTCTCCCATGAAGAACAACACACTCACACACACACACACACACACACACACACACACACACACACACACACAGTTCCTACTGTACCGGCAGCAGTGTCTCCAGGCCAGGTGGTGCAGCTCGAGCACGCTGAGAGCCAGAGAGACGGCCGACACCGTCATCATGAACACTATGAAGACGTTTTTCTCTGTCGGCCTGGAGACGTAACAGTTCACCATATGTGGACACGGCAAGGCCTGAGAGGGAGGGGGAGAGGGACAGGGTAAGACTGTAGGCCTGAATATCATGTTTTATACGTAGAATGAACTGAGCAGGATTTCTGGTTTTACCTGACAGACATACAGAGGATGGAGGAAGACTCCATACATGAAGTACTGGAGTACCAGAAACACCACCTGTATGGAGGTCCAATCACAGTCAGCCTTTACTGCACGTTGTATACGGAGGAATACATACAGACAAGTAAAGAGCTTTATAAACACACTGCGTTCACCATTTACAAGTTAGTCTCCAGTCTTTGGACTCGAGTCCCGAGTCCTGAACAAATGCATCCCCCTCCGACCCAAACGAAATGTATCTTTGATATCATCTTTTAACCCATCTGGTGCTCAGTAAGTACGTTAGTAAGTCAGTGGTTGTCTCCTCAGTGTTCTCACACCTTCTTAAACTCATACTTTAGTACTTCGTCCTTACATGGCGCCTCGAACTTTGACCCTCGTGCTCATATATCTGCCGTGCAAAGGATTGTGGGGCAGAATAGCCAGAAAAGCACGCTGGCTTGCACACTGGAAAATACGACAGGACATCCTGGTATTTTTGCCCCACTGCATTTGTATCTGCATATGTATTGGGACATACTACTTCTTCTTCTGGTGTACTAAATAGGGTAGTAGTCTGGGTGTTGGGACGCAGGGTGTGTCTCTTCAGATACTGTCTCGAGTGAAGTCACAAGTAGGTGATGGGTGTTAAAGTCGGGTTGCAAATCTTTTTTGATTTGGTCAAGTCTGAAGTCATCGAATCTGACTCCCACTTCTGCTTTTTAGTTTTCTTAATAACAGTATTATCATAATATATCACGCTATGCTGTCATGTATAATGTACAATGCATCACATATAATATGTACCTCCATGATGCTGCGTATGAGTATACTCAGGATGTAGGTCTGCAGCAGCGCTCCCCTCAGACGGACTCGTCCCGCTGACTGACCTCTGTCCTCCTCTTCTTTCCTCCCCTGTTTCTCTCCTCTTCCTCCTCCTCCTCCACCTCCCCCTGTGTCCTCTTCTCTCCCTCCCCCCTCTCCCTCCTCCTCCTCCTCTCTGCTCCTCCTCTTCTCCTCTGTGCGAACAGTGTGCATGGCGTGGCCCATGTAGATCAGACTGGGAGTGGACACAAACACGATCTGGAGCACCTGCGAGGGGATCAGAATGAAAGGTTAGTGATGCTCAAAATTAAAGGACTAAACCAACAAATTTGTTTTTTCACGATGTCCAAATTCTTGAAAGACCCTGAGCTCCACGCTGCTTCATGGTTTCATGTGTGGGATGTTAAAGTTTTGCACTTTCATGTTTCAATTAGAGGAGAAGCAGCCGGTTTAGTATGAGAATCCCTTCACAGAGCGTTCAACACGAACACAGTTGTTCAATGAAACAAAGTTATTCTTGTGTTCAATAAACTTGGAGATATTTGAGTTTCTTTAAACGCATCTTCAAGAAAAGATTCCCCACACGGAGACGCCTAATGCTGGGCTCAGACTACACGATAACATCCCATAATAGCAGTAGAAAACACTTATTACAGACGGAGAGTTGTGTTAAAAGTTCCTAAACATATCAGGAAAACTCATCTGCTCGAAATGCATCCAAAATCACAACTGTGTTTTACTGGAAGAGTTAGAATCTGCCGCTGAGCTGGTGGACGTGCAGTCGTTTGTCTCGGACAGAACGGATGTTATGTGTCTCAAAATACAATAAGTGGCCATAATTATGCAGATAATTCACAACTGTACATAAGCCTTTCTCCTGATCTCGATCCCTTACATTCCTTAACTCGGCGTATTAATGACGTTTAGCTTTGGATGTCAGAGCAATCTTTTTTTGCAATTGAACAAAGACAAAGCATGAAAAACTCATCTTTGGTGCAAACGCTCAGAGGACGGAAAATTGCAGATTATCTCAGATTTCGCTCTCTGGAGAGTAAAAGCGAAGCTTGAAATCTGGGTGTAATCACAGACAGCGATCTAAGTTTTACGAGCCGAATTAATCATCTCACAAGATCGACCATCTCAAAAACGGGGCTTTTTTTTATCAAAGTCCCACGCTGAGAAATGAATTCATATCAAGCAGACTACAGTGTGTGTGTGTGTGTGTGTGTGTGTGTGTGTGTGTGTGTGTGTGTGTGTGTGTGTGTGTGTGTGTGTGTGTGTGTGTGTGTGTGTGTGTGTGTGTGTGTGTGTGTGTGTTTTATTATGTCATTTTTAAGTAAGGAACATTGTGTTGCATGAAATATGCTTTATGATTTAGGTTTAATTTAATTGGGCGTGACAACAGATTTATCCGCGTTGTGATTGGTCGGGGACTAACGTGTAGTCTGTCACTGCAGGAATGAATGACTCTATAATCTCCTAATCTGACATGACAGACATGAGCTGGTGTATTACCCAGTATCGTATATGAGCTATAGGGAAAGCTCGGTCATAACAAACGTTCTCGCAGCCCGGCTGTTCGGTGTCGCAGTTGAAATCTTCCTGTTCGTCTCCCCACGACGACTCAGCAGCAGTCCCGAGCACCAGGATACGGAAGATAAACAGGACGGTCAGCCACACCTGTGGAGCCAGAAACAACAAGGGAGGGAAATAATGGGAGACATGTAGGAACTATGTAGAAAGATTTGAAAATGTCATAAGAAGTCTGGACAAATGTGTGTTTTTATTACATTATTACAGGTCATTTCAGGTTAAAATGAAACGTACAACTGTCTTAGACATTAAAATAAATCCTGAGGAGAAACAATTGATGAACATTTAAAGTGGGATTTACATAGAATCTGTTATTTTACATTATTTGAATGACTTTCTTCAGCAGTCCTACTTTGTAAACTGAACTGGGACACAGAAATAAACAGGATGATGTAGAAATATATGAATGTTTGTATATGTCTGCTTCCATCTTCAGAGGAAGTCAGACTGGTGCCGTGCTGCCTGGCATGCAATGTGTGTGTGTGTGTGTGTGTGTGTGTGTGTGTGTGTGTGTGTGTGTGTGTGTGTGTGTGTGTGTGTGTGTGTGTGTGTGTGTGTGTGTGTGTGTGTGTGTGTGTGTGTGTGTGTGTGTGTGTACCTTGCCAACTGAGGTAGAGTGCTCCTGTACTTCCTCCAGGAAGTTTCCCAGCAGGCTCCAGTCTGCCATGACCGGTTACAGCTCAGCACAGACTTCTTTTAAATGTCTTGTATGTCTTCGCAGTCACGCTGCAGGTACAGGCTTCACCTGAGGAACAGAGAGCACAGACGGGTTTATACGTCTGCAGCCGCGTCACATTCAGGCGTCTCGTGATCTAATTTGTGGTTTATTTGAACAAAAAACAAAACTTCAGCTAAAAGCATCTTAAAATTATAAAGCAAACTGCTGCAGGAGCAACAAGAAACTTTCATTTAAATTCAATTGTTTTTGTTCTTTTATCATGAACACTAATGTTCTTCAGTGCCGTTAGATGTAAAATTAATAATAATGTTTAAAATAATGAGATAAATATTAATCACGTTTTTTACCACGCGCAGAAATGATGACAGAAAGATATTCACAATAGATATGATATATATATATATATATATATATATATATATATATATATATATATATATTTATGAACCTTTAAGTTTAATATGGGTAACGTCTGCTGAAACCAGTAACAGGAATTATAAAGGGTTTCTATTATTTTTATTTATATATAAAATATATTTATTTAATTTATATTTATTGATTTTAAAACACTTGTGCTTTGTGATGTTTAAAAATATATATTATATTCAGCAAAGGTTACACACAGTTAAATATGCACAATGACTAAATTATATTCTGCATCATCTTCATCTTCAGCACCTCAGTCTGTGTTAAAAACCCTCCTCCCGTGTGTGTGTGTGTGTGTGTGTGTGTGTGTGTGTGTGTGTGTGTGTGTGTGTGTGTGTGTGTGTGTGTGTGTGTGTGTTTTATCTTGAATCTTGATCCTGTGACCCTCTCTTCAGCCAGGCCCTGACCCCATTAATAAAAATGTCTGTGCCCATGTCTTAGTTTAGCTTCACTCTCGGTTCCCACACTTCCCTCCGTCTGTCTCTGGGGAAGGAAAACTAGACGTCTAACTGTAAACACACACACACACACACACACACACACACACACACACACACACACACACACACACTCTCTCTCTCTCTGTAAAATACAAAGAATACTAGAAGTATAAAACAGCAGTTCCAACAGTCTATACATTTAAGTGTTTGTCCTGAGAGAAAGTTCTAATTTGCTGTTTCATTCAGTCATGACGTTGTAAGAGGAAATACTTTGTGTTGCCTGCTCGTCTCATATATATATATATATATATATATATATATATATATATGCTTGTCTCCTATCTATATCTGGACAGCATAGGTTAGATTATTTAGATTGAGATTAGAAGGAACAGCTATTTGATAGTATGAGCAAATTAATTGATCACAAACTCAGATAATAATGTGATGAAGCTATTTTATTATTTTATTTACTCTATTTCTTTATTTTAACCTTTATTTAACCAGAAAGTCTATATGTATAATATAATATATTAATATATTATATATATATATATATATATATATATATATATATATTAATATCAATATCCATCATCTACCGCTTATCCGGGTCGGGTCGCGGGGGCAGCAGCTCCAGTAAGGAACCCCAATCTTCCCTTCTCCGGGCCACATCCTCCAGCTCTGACTGGGGGATCCTGAGGCGTTCCCAGTGAGGAGATATAATCTCTCCACCGAGTCCTGGGTCTTCCCCGGGGTCTCCTCCCAGCTGGACGTGCCTGGAACACCTCCCTAGGGAGGCGCCCAGGTGGCATCCTTACTAGATGCCTGAACCACCTCAACTGGCTCCTTTCAACGTAAAGGAGCAGCGGCTCTACTCCGAGTCTCTCACGGATGGCTGAGCTTCTCACCCTATCTCTAAGGGAGACGCTAGCCACCCGTCTGATAAAACCCATTTCGGCCGCTTGTACCCGTGATCTCGTTCTTTCGGTCATGACCCAGCCTTCATGACCACAGGTGAGGGTAGGAACGAAGATCGACCGGTATATTGAGAGCTTTGCCTTCTGGCTCAGCTCTCTTTTCGTCACAACGGTGCGGTAAAGTGACTGTAGTACCGCCCCCGCTGCTCCGATTCTCCGGCCAATCTCTAGCTCCATCGTCCCCTCACTCGCGAACAAGACCCCGAGGTACTTGAACTCCTTCACTTGGGGTAATGGCTCATTCCCTACCCGGAGTAGGCAATCCACCGGTTTCCTGCTGAGAGCCATGGCCTCAGATTTAGAGGTGCTGATCCTCATCCCAACCGCTGCACACTCGGCTGCGAACCGATCCAGTGACTGTTGAAGGTCACAGACCGATGATGCCATAAGGACCACATCATCTGCAAAGAGCAGTGATGAGATCCTCAGGTCACCGAACTGCAAGCCCTCTCCTCCACGACTACGCCTCGATATCCTGTCCATGAAAATCACGAACAGGATTGGTGATAAAGCGCAGCCCTAGGCGGAGGCCAACATTCACTGGAAACGAATCCGACTTACTGCCAAGTATCCGGACACAACTCTCGCTTTGGGCGTACAGGGATTGGATGGCCCTCAAAAGTGACCCCCTCCCCCCATACTCCCGCAGCACCTCCCACAGTATCACCCAGGGGGACCCGGTCATACGCCTTCTCCAGATCCACAAAACACATGTAGACCGGATGGGCGTACTCCCAGGCCCCCTCCAGGATCCTTGCAAGAGTAAAGAGTTGGTCTGTTGTTCCACGACCAGGACGGAATCCGCATTGTTCCTCTTCAATCAGAGGTTCGACTACCGGCCGAACCCTCCTTTCCAGTACCTTGGAGTAGACTTTACCAGGGAGGCTGAGAAGTGTGATACCCCTGTAGTTGGCACACACTCTCTGGTCCCCCTTAAATAGGGGAACCACCACCCCGGTCTGCCAACCCTTAGGCACTGTCCCAGACTTCCACGCAATGTTGACGAGGCGTGTCAACCAAGACAGCCCCTCAACACCCAAAGCCTTCAGCATTTCTGGACGGATATCATCAACCCCTGCGGCTTTGCCACTGTGGAGTTGTTTGACTACCTCAGTGACTTCCATTAGGGAAATTGACGATGATCCCCCATCAGCTTCCAACTCTGCCTCTACCATAGAGGGCGTGTTAGTCGGATTTAGGATGTCCTCAAAGTGCTCCTTCCACCGGCCGATAACCTTCTCAGTTGAAGTCAGCAGGGTCCCACCCTTGCTGTACACAGCTTAGATGGTTCCTCGCTTCCCCCTCCTGAGGTGCCGGATGGTTTTCCAGAAGCACCTTGGTGCCGACCGAAAGTCCTTCTCCATAGCTTCTCCGAACTTCTCCCACACCCGCTCCTTTGCCTCTGACACGGCAGAAGCTGCCGCCCTTCTAGTCCTTCGATACCCTGCAACTGTTTCCTCCCGGATAACATAACCCAGAAGGACTCCTTCTTCAGTCGGATGGCTTCCCTGACCACCGGGGTCCACCACGGTGTTCGAGGGTTACCGCCCCTTGAGGCACCTAAGACCTTGAGACCACAGCTCATCACCGCAGCTTCAGCAATAAAGGTTTTGAACATCGCCCACTCAGGTTCAATGCCCCCAACCTCCACGTCCCCAGAGCCAGCCTCTGCTGCCCGGGTCTGGTCCGTCGAGGTCCCTGACCATCACTGCCATCCGTGTGACAGCGCACCCGACCCCAGTGGTTTTTCCCATGAGTGGTGGATGGATTGGAGGTACCACGTAGCTTCTTCGGGCTGTGCCCGACCGGGCTCCGTGGCAAACCCGGCCACCAGGCGCTCGCTGTCGGGCCCTCCCTCTGGGCCTGGCTCCAGATGGGGGCCCCGGGCTTCCTCCGGGCATGGTCTCTACTTTCCTTTCCCTTTCTTTCATGAAGTCGTTTTTGAACCATTCTTAGTCTGGCCCCTCGCCTGAGACCAATTTGCCTTGGGAGACCCTACCAGGAGCACTAGGCTCCAGACAACACAGCTCTCAGGTTCATAGGGACACACAAACCTCTCCACCACGATAAGGTGATGGTTCCCAGAGAGGCTAAGGATATATATATTATGTATTAAATATTAATATATTATATATATATATATATTTATATATTAATATTATATATATATATTAATATATAATATATATATCAGTCCTCTAATATTTATTTCATTTCATTTTAAATAAAAATAAACTGAAGTGCTCACATGTGATGAAGCTATTTTATTATTTTATTTCTTTATTTTAACCTTTATTTAACCATAAAGTCTATATATATATATATTAATATATTATACATATATATATATATATATATATTATTAATATATATATTAATATATAATAATATATATATTAATATATAATAATATATATATTATTAATATATAATATATATTATATATATATTAATATATATATATATATATATATATATATATATATATATTAATATATATATATATATATATAAATATATTTATATTAATATATATTATATATTATATATATTTATATATTATCCTCTAATAGTCCTCTAATATTTATTTCATTTTGTTTTACTATTGACTAAATACTCTTGTTCTATTCAAATCATTATACACTTTTTAAAAAAGACTTTAAAGACTTCTTCCCAACAAAAAGGTTCCGTTACCTTGTTATCTATGAATACCTTAAACTGCCGGGCACAACATGTCGCCTACTTCACTGAAAAGTTAGTGTGTGTGTGTGTGTGTGTGTGTGTGTGTGTGTGTGTGTGTGTGTGTGTGTGTGTGTGTGTGCGCGCGCGCTGGAAGTTTCAAGTTTCCACATCTCCCTTGTGTGCGTCTCATACTGCACCATGATTGGCTTACAGGATGGTTGTAATGTGACAAAATCGTGCTCGTACGTGCACGTGTTGAACTGAGATTTAAACTTTCCTCCTTCAGCAGATGAATGTCAAACTCTGCACACACACACATCCGTCTGCACAGTGAAGATCAAACGGCAAAGTGACATAACAATCAGCAGAACACATTTGCCTTTAACACGCTGCAGCAGAATTATTCACGCTCCACATGTCACTGATGGTTTCACTGTCATACTGTGTCTTCAATTCACTTCGTATGTATAAATGAATCTTTTATAGATAACTTGTATTTTTAACCTTCTTACTGCAGAGTTCAGATTTGAGCGATGTTTCAGAAGATGCTTTGTACAAGCTGTCTAAAAATAAAATGTAATTAACCCGCCTGAGGGTGAAAGAAAAGACAGAAAACCCCGTTTTGAAACAATTTAACAGCGTAAAAATGTCCTTTATTTAGAAAACATCCCTGAAATGCCCTCCCTTCCTGTTTTTGTGAAACCCAAAGGCTTTGAAAAAATTGTGTCTGTATTTGTCTTTCACAAGTGCTCCCAGCATCATTAATAACAATATTACTTCCTTCTATAGACTTTCGCTTGACCTTTGCGTGCATGTGTGTGTGTGTGTGTCAGTGTGTGTGTGTGCCCATTATCCAGCACTCAGTATTGTTATGCATCCTGTGTCGATAACAGACACACACACACACACACACACACACACACACACACACACACACCACTCTTTGCTCCGCTGCTTGATAATAAATAATAAACATGAGGATGTTTGTAATCTGATAATAAACATTATTTATAACAGTAAGTATTAAACGTTCAACATGATAAAGAAATACTTCTCCACACAATTTCATATTTTACTCTGAGCTCGGAAACGTTCTCGACTTTGTGAAACACTAAAAGTAGTTGTTCTCGCACTAATTCTTGAAACATTAGAATTTGATATCAGGAGTGTTTTAGTTTTATTGTTCTTCAGAATTGTTAAACTTATGAGATGTTGTGTAAATCTGGAAGTGAGGTGCGCTCGCTTTATGGTGGCAGCGGATCCGTCCCGATCAAAGCTCCTCTGCTATGAGCTCCTGGCTGTTAAATTGTCTTTGCACATTTTATTTCTGCATTTAAATGTTGTTGTTCTTGAGGGAAAATAAACATTTTGGAGTAAAAGAACTTGATTTCTAGGCCTCACACTTTATACCAGTGAGGACTGTCCACCACGACACATAACATGAAGCAGGACACACTAAATCAAACCAACATTAATTCAAACTAGAATGATTTAAATGTGTGATATTGATTATAAGTAAATATTTAGAGAATCAAATCTGAAGTTGTAAAACGCATGTTGTGTTAAAGAATCCACCTGAAGGACGCACACTTTACCTGATTTAAGATCGCAGTTTGCCCGAGAAAATCTTGACGAAGCCGCTTTCCTCTTTGTCAGCAGCTGCTGTCGAGGTGCCTTTGAGCAAGGCACTTCCTCTTTCCTTCCAATGATCCTCAGGAGCAGAAGATACTTGTGTGTGAGGTGGTTTGACGTGGCTCCAAGAGTTTGTGTCTGAAGTTGTTGACTCTAATGTTGAGACGGCTTCAGGCTCCGAGCAGAGAGACAGAAACACTAAATGTTTGAAGAAATGTTCGGTCCAGCAGCAGACGGATGAGATCAGCTTCCAGAGGACTGAAGTGAAATGTGTGTGAGACTCCAGTATGTCCCAGCCTCCTTCTCACTCTCCCTCTCTTTCTTTCTCCCCCCCCCCAAAGACTGATACTTTTCTTTAAAGATGCTTTAAATGGTTTATTTTGTATTTCCATTCGCGCATGCAGTCTGCTGGACTCCAGCGTTTAACCAGACCCCGTTTTATTTACTGAAACCCAACAGTTTGTCCTGCATGACAACCCTCTCTATGTATCTGTCTGTCTGTCTGTCTTTCTGTCTGTCTGTCATCTATCTGTCTGTCTGTCTGTCTGTCTGTCTGTCTGTCTGTCTGTCATCTATCTGTCTGTCTGTCATCTATCTGTCTGTCTGTCTGTCTGTCTGTCATCTATCTGTCTGTCTGTCTGTCTGTCTGTCTGTCTATCATCTGTCTGTCTGTCTGTCTGTCTGTCTATCATCTATCTGTCTGTCTGTCTGTCTGTCTATCATCTATCTGTCTGTCTGTCTGTCTGTCGTCTGTCTATCATCTATCTGTCTATCATCTGTCTGTCTGTCTGTCTGTCTGTCTATCATCTATCTTCCTATCATCTGTCTGTCTGTCCTGTCTATCTGTCATCTATCTGTCTGTCTATCTGTCATCTATCTGTCTGTCTGTCTGTCTGTCTACCTAACTGTCTGTCTGTCTGTCTGTCTGTCTGTCTGTCTGTCTGTCTGTCTGTCTGTCTGTCTGTCTGTCTGTCTGTCATCTCTCTGTCTGTCTGTCTCTCTGTCTGTCTGTCTGTCTCTCTGTCTGTCCTATCATCTCTCTGTCTGTCTGTCTCTCTGTCTGTCTCTCTGTCTGTCTGTCTCTCTGTCTGTCTGTCTGTCTGTCTCTCTGTCTGTCTGTCCTGTCTGTCTACCTAACTGTCTGTCTGTCTGTCTGTCTGTCTGTCTGTCTGTCTGTCTGTCATCTCTCTGTCTGTCTGTCTCTCTGTCTGTCTGTCTGTCTCTCTGTCTGTCTATCATCCTCTGTCTGTCTGTCTCTCTGTCTGTCTCTCTGTCTGTCTGTCCTCTCTGTCTGTCTGTCTGTCTGTCTCTCTGTCTGTCTCTTTGTCTGTCTGTCTGTCTGTCTGTCTCTTTGTCTGTCTGTCTGTCTGTCTGTCCTTTGTCTGTCTGTCTGTCTGTCTGTCTCTCTGTCTGTCTGTCTGTCTGTCTGTCTGTCTGTCTGTCTGTCTGACAGTTGTTGCCGTGACGTTGTGCGATGGGTCACAACCACTGGAGTCGTGTTGAAGCAGTTATTGAATCTTGTTGTTGTTCAGTCGTCGTGGAGACGACTTCTACAAAGTAACAAACTTAAAGTGAAACACAAACAAATGTTTCATATAACACACACACACACACACACACACACACACACACACACACACATAATGTGAATACTGCACACTTTTCAGTGTTTCTTTTTACGGTAAAGGTTTTATGTGACATCAATGCATCTAACGGCATTTAATATTTTATTATCAAGCTTTTTGTATCTTAAATTGATTGTTTATTTATAAGCTGACATCCATAGTTAGACTTTAGCACATAGAAGATGGTGACACTTGAGGAAACCATCTGAGAGGGTTTAATGTGGTGACAACATTTATTCTAGACGACCACTGGATCGTTAAATACTTTGATTGTGTATTTATTTATTTATTCATGAGATGTGGGGACAGAAATGAAGTTATTAAAATGATATATCATAGCATGACTGTTATGGACTTTTACTTTAGTAATGTTTAAGGGAAGATGATGAGATAAGTACAACAGTGTTGTAAAAATCACCTGTTTGTGTTTCATTGTTAACGATGAGTTTCCCGAGCAGCAGCTCCTCCACGCTGCTTCCGCTACTTGATTGACAGTTTGGACGTCCTGTTAGATGTGGAAGAGCCTCAAAGCTGCATGATTTATTTGTTTCGATGTGAAAGATGTTAGTGATCAATCTGATCTATTTATTTATTGATAATTAAGGATCAAGAACATCATTTATAAAACGTTTGGAAACTTTATTGTTTACTTTTTGCGTGCAAAAGGCAGAATGTGTGTTTGCAAATGAATTTCAGAGTTAGAAAGTCTAACCTGTTTTTGTAAAAATGTAAAATGAATGGAGCTCTTTGTACATTTTGTGTTCTTCCACACAATGTTTGCTGTTTTTCTTCTGGACTAAGGCTTCAGATGTGTTCAACAACCTTTGTGCAGGGAACCGTTCCTTCAGATCTCCGCCCCGTTGATTAAGAACCGTCTTGTGCGTGACCTCGTTAAGGTTCAGACTCAGCAGCTCACGTTAAAGTACCTCTCTACTCTGTTACCACTTCAAATGCTCTGTTAGAAAACATCATCTGCAAAGTGGTTCTCCAACAAATGCCTTGTTGAACGCACCCCTGCTTTAGTGGTTAAACTGAGCATGCTTTACTCTCTTGGATTTCTCTGCCACTTGAATTGTTTTCTTTGGTTTTACTGAATGCTATTTTAAGACCGATTGAAAATTAAAAATATTCATCTAAACAAAAACGAGTTATGGGTTTATGTTCCGGGTGTTACAGCTCGGAGAGAAGATGCACCGATGGGGCGTCTGAGAGGAGGTAATTACTGTTGTCAAACACATCAAGACAAACCCACAGCGTTGCACAAAGTGTTCGCGTGTGAGCACGAAGATGAGAGGGCGGTGTACTGAAGTTGTCTCGGGGGAGGAAGGTGGAGGAGGGCTGAGAGATGGTCTGTCATTATTTTTGTTGGACTACAATGAATCGTTATGTTCAAAAAGTTTTGGTTCTTTGTGCTTCCTGTGAGTAAGGCTGAACAATTAACCCCCGTTTATTTTAAACCGCAGGAAGCACAATATTTGTTAAAGGCTAAATGTCTGTCAAAATACCATTTTAAATTAAATATTGTGTTTTGTGTGAGACGTACACATCATATTCCACAGACTTAAGAAAACATCTGTTTGTTACAGATGCCTGTAAACATCCCATAATAATAATTGTGAATATGAATATGGATGTAAAAATGATCATTCCTTCTAATATCTAAATCATTTCACAGTTGCAATATCAAAATAATCGCATTTGCTTATTTGTTTGTCTTTTTTCAAATGTTTTACCTCTTGCATAATGTGACACCTTTTTATACTTTCTATAAATTGTCCATTTGAACCTTTCAACCTGAAATGAAGCTTCAGTGGCTCCAGTATTACAACATTAAGAGCTCAAACACACAGGACTGCTCAGGATCTATCTAATGTAACGTACAGCTCATCATGTGTTGTATCAACAGAAGAGCAATGACACTTATCTTATCTTTGTTTCTGTTTTACGGATCATTTACTGTGAGTCAGTCTCAGTGCTCTCCACTAGGGGGCAGCAGAAACAAGCTGCAGACGTAACTGACATTTAATCATCTTGTTGGTCATGTTTGTGTCAATATAAATCCAATGTTCACTTTCTTTTAGCTCAAACTAAATCCTGAGGTAAATATGTGTCTCCTTAGCTGCTGGACGCTCCACTTCCTTCACCTGCTTGTCCGTCCGCTGTTTGCTGCTGAGGCAGGTTCAGTCCAGTTTATCAGAGCTGAGAACATCTGCCTGCTGTGGCTGAAAATGATGCAGATGAGATGCTGAGTACTGAGAGTGAACCGAAACAACGCTCCATAGCATTGAGAGGAACAGTGGGACGATGAGGAAGAAGAGTAACACCTTGTACATGCAAGTAGTGAGCCATAGTTACCGTAACAATATTTATTATTGCTGCTTTAAGGTGATAATATGTCAGATTTATGTAATATAACAAAGGAACGTGTAGGAGAAATTAAATGATCACACACGTGAGCATATTATTTGCTTTAGGATCAGTTCAGGAAAATGTACAACTTTAAACTTCACATTAGTCTCTAATAAAGTGATTATCCAGAGTAACTAGAGAAATGTTTCTGAAATATAAACGTGAAGTTAAAGCTAAAGCTAAGAGACGGAGAGCTCACAGCAATGTTGGAAGAAGTATTCAGATCTTTTACTTAAGTATTAGTAGAAATGCAATATTATAAAAATACTCCAGTACAAGTAAATGTGAATGTTATTTAAGTTAAACTGTAGAAGTATTATGCCAGCAAAATGTATTTAAAGTATTAAAAGTAATGCAGAACGGCTCCGTTCACAGTGTTATAATATTATAGAACATTGTTAGATAAAATATATGTATATATATATAAAATATGTCCTATTATGCATACTGAAAATATGACATATTATAGTAGTATTTCTTTATACAATAATATGATAGTATTGTTTATATAGTTTTGTAATATTGAGTCATATATGTCATAGTTAGACAGGAAGAATAACTTTTATTAACATGTATTTATTGTACAAAAACTGCAACTGGTTTAAAAACAGATTTTTTGTCAGACTCCATGTGAGTGTAAACTTTGACCTTGGGTTTCATGAAAGGTGCGCAAACATCCCAAAATGACACAGCTAATAAGCAAACACCTCCGTCAAAGATTCATGAGCAAACGATGCTGGAAAGAATAAGATTCTGCATGACCAGATACCACTACAGGTAAGTTAAAAATATATATTTGTAATTCCTTGGGGTTATTTTAGTATTTTTTACTTCCACATGAAAGAAAAAGTGCAGTCCCTATTGTTTCCAGCAGATGGCGGCAGTGAGCCGTAAATGCCCTTTCTCTCTCGCCGTAGAAGAAGAGCTGCAGCCTCAGCATCAGCACCAGCAGAGACGTCTCCCTCCTCCATCCTGCTCTGCTCTCCTTCTCTCCGTCCACTGCGGATATCGCCTGTTTTTCCTCCGACCTCTCCTCCAGCGGCAGACCCAGCCCGCCATGGACAACTCCGGCAAAGAGAAGGAGGCCATGCAGCTGATTGCTGAAGCCGACAAAAAGGTCAAAAGCGTCCGGATCCTTCCTCGGGGGGATGTTCGGGTAAAGGATGCTCTCGTTCTCTTGTCTGTCTCTGTTTACTTCTCTCTTTCATTTTGGTTTGGTGGAGAGAGATCCCTGCGCGCGGGGCCTATTAACGCCTCTCTCGGAGAAATCCTTATAATATCCTTATAATAAAAGCCCTGCTGCGTTTCTGTGGTGCTCAACAATGAGCCGTAGAGGACTGATTAAAGCCTGTATAGTTATATTTTATATAATATTGTGCTATTCCTATTCCTATGGTTTACTTCATCCCTATCTTTCTCTGTGACATTATGTCCTTTTGGAAGATTGCCATAGCGCTTTTTTTCGTCAGCTGTATCCCCAAAAAATCTGAGCTGTCATCGCAGATAATGTGGCCTGCGAGTCGTGGCCTGTCACGCGAGAGAAATGTAAATGTGGCACATCGATGCTGCTGCTGCTGCTGCTGCTGCTGCTGCTGCTGCTGCTGATGATGATGATGCTGCTGCTGCTGCGGGATGTGGGGCGGGCTCGCACGGAGCGTGAGGCCGGGAAAGAGGTGCAGGAAGGCGGGGAGAGCAGCGCAGTCAGGCCGGTGTTCGAGAAACCAGTCGGTCGTGCTGCGGGGGGCTTTTTCTTTTCTTCTTATTCTTCTTCTTTTAGTGTGTGTGCGTGCGTGCGTGCGTGCGTGTGTGCGTGTGTGTGTGTGTTCGGATGGTGGCCTTCATGTGTAGGAGGGGCGGTTTACATGGAAAATGGAAACACTGGAACATACATTATAATATTACATATACATAGAAGGACAGACAGACTGACTGACTGATGATATAGAGAGAGAGGAGAAGAGAGAGAGAGAGAGAGAGAAGAGAGATAGCGAAGAGAGAGAGAATATGATAGAGTAAACAGAGAGAGAGCCCGAGAGAGAGAGCTCGTATCTAGCTCGAGCGCTCGCTCGCTCTCGGATCTCTCTCCTCGAGCTCGAGGACGATGCGCTCGCCGACCTCTGCGCTCTACCTCCATCTGCTCTCTCTCGGTTCTCCTTCTCTATCTCTCTCCCTCCCTCTCTCTCCCTCTCTCTCTATCTCTCATCTCTCTCTCTCTATCTCTTCATCATCTCTCTCTCTCTCTCTCTCTCCCCTCACCTCTCTCTCTCTCTCTTCTCTCTCTCTCTCCCTACTCTCTTCTCTTCACCCTTCCTCGCTCTCTCTCTCTCTCTCCTCCTCTTCTCTCCTCCTCTCCTCCGCTCTCCTCTCTCGCTCTCTCTCTCCTCGCTTCTCCTATCTCTCTATTCTTCTGCTCCCTCTACTCAGGCTAATTGATCAGTGTATTGATTGATTGATTGATTGATTTTGGTCCCTTTAAAAAGACATTTGGCATTATTGATCTGGAGGTGCAGCATCCATAGCCTACCTCATTGTTATGTAGTGAAACATACATTTTATACAGTTATATAAAAAGAATTGTTAGATAAATGTAATGAAGTAAAAAGCCAACCACCAAATAACTATAACAAAAGGGAACAGACGTTACAGAATGACTTGATATCACACAACTAACATGTCAGATTGTTTGCTTCTCCTTCCGTCTGACGTGATGATG